>NW_027488721.1:0-300000 GCF_050948215.1 Halictus rubicundus | reverse complement strand
CCTATCCTCTATCCTATACTATCCTCTATCATATCCTATCCTCTATCCTATCCTATCCTCTATCCTATCCTATCCCCTATCCTATCCTATCCGCTATCCTATCCAATCCTATATCCTATCCTCTATCCTATCCTATCCTTTATCGTATCCTATCCTCTATCCTATTAAATCCTATATCCTATCCTCTATCCTATATTATCCTCTATCCTACCCCATCCTCTATCCTATCCTATCCTCTATCCTATATTATCCTCTATCCTATCCCATCCTCTATCCTATCCTATCCTCTATCCTATCCTATCCTCTATCCTATCCTTTCCTCTATCCTATCCTATTCTCTATCCTATCCTATCCTCTATCCTATCGTATCCTCTATCGTATCCTATCCTCTATCCTATCCTATCCTATCCTCTATCCCATCCTATTCTCTATCCTATCCTATCCTCTATCCTATCCTATCCTCTATCATATCCTATTCTCTATCCTATCCTATCCTCTATCCTATCCTATCCTCTATCGTATCATATCCTCTATCCTATCCTATCCTCCATCCTATCCTATCCTCTATCCTATATTATCCTCTATCCTATCCCATCATCTATCCTATCCTATCATCTATCCTATCCTATCCTCTATCCTATCCTATCCTCTGTCCTATTAAATCCTATATCGTATCCTCTATCATATCCTATCCTCTATCCTATCCTATCCTCTATCCTATCCTTATCCTCTATCGTATCCTATCCTCTATCCTATCCCATCCTCTATCCTATCCTATCCTCTATCCTATCCTATCCTCTATCATATCCTATCCTCTATCCTATCCTATTCTCTATCCTATCGTATCCTCTATCCTATCCTATCCTCTATCATATCCTATCCTCTATCCTATCCTATGCTGTATCCTATCCTATCCTCTATCCTATCCTATCCTCTATCATATCCTATCCTCTATCCTATCCTATCCTCTATCCTATTCTATCCTCTATCCTATCCAATCCTATATCCTATTCTCTATCCTATCCAATCCCCTATCCTATCCTATCCGCTATCCTATCCAATCCTATATCCTATCCTCTATCCTATCCTATCCTTTATCGTATCCTATCCTCTATCCTATTAAATCCTATATCCTATCCTCTATCCTATATTATCCTCTATCCTACCCCATCCTCTATCCTATCCTATCCTCTATCCTATATTATCCTCTATCCTATCCCATCCTCTATCCTATCCTATCCTCTATCCTATCCTATCCTCTATCCTATCCTTTCCTCTATCCTATCCTATTCTCTATCCTATCCTATCCTCTATCCTATCGTATCCTCTATCGTATCCTATCCTCTATCCTATCCTATCCTCTATCCCATCCTATTCTCTATCCTATCCTATCCTCTATCCTATCCTATCCTCTATCATATCCTATTCTCTATCCTATCCTATCCTCTATCCTATCCTATCCTTTATCGTATCCTATCCTCTATCCTATTAAATCCTATATGGTATCCTCTATCCTATCCTATCCTCTATCGTATCATATCCTCTATCCTATCCTATCCTCTATCGTATCCTATCCTCCATCCTATCCTATCCTCTATCCTATATTATCCTCTATCCTATCCCATCCTCTATCCTATCCTATCCTCTATCCTATCCTATCCTCTATCCTATCCTATCCTCTATCCTATTAAATCCTATATCGTATCCTCTATCCTATCCAATCAATTATCCTATTCTCTATCCTATCCTATCCTCTATCGTATCCTATCCCCTATCCTATCCAATCCTCTATCCTATCCTATCCGCTATCCTATCCAATCCTATATCCTATTCTCTATCCTATCCTATCCTCTATCCTATCCTATCCTTTATCGTATCCTATCCTCTATCCTATTAAATCCTATATCGTATCCTCTATCCTATCCTATCCTCTATCGTATCATATCCTCTATCCTATCCTATCCTCTATCGTATCCTATCCTCCATCCTATCCTATCCTCTATCCTATATTATCCTCTATCCTATCCCATCCTCTATCCTATCCTATCATCTATCCTATCCTATCCTCTATCCTATCCTATCCTCTGTCCTATTAAATCCTATATCGTATCCTCTATCATATCCTATCCTCTATCCTATCCTATCCTCTATCTTATCCTTATCCTCTATCGTATCCTATCCTCTATCCTATCCCATCCTCTATCCTATCCTATCCTCTATCCTATCCTATCCTCTATCATATCCTATCCTCTATCCTATCCTATTCTCTATCCTATCCTATCCTCTATCCTATCCTATCCTCTATCATATCCTATCCTCTATCCTATCCTATGCTGTATCCTATCCTATCCTCTATCCTATCCTATCCTCTATCCTATCCTATCCTGTATCATATCCTATCCTCTATCCTATCCTATCCTCTATCCTATTCTATCCTCTATCCTATCCAATCCTTATCCTATTCTCTATCCTATCCAATCCCCTATCCTATCCTATCCGCTATCCTATTCAATCCTATATCCTATCCTCTATCCTATCCTATCCTTTATCGTATCCTATCCTCTATCCTATTAAATCCTATATCCTATCCTCTATCCTATATTATCCTCTATCCTACCCCATCCTCTATCCTATCCTATCCTCTATCCTATCCTATCCTCTATCCTATCCTTTCCTCTATCCTATCCTATTCTCTATCCTATCCTATCCTCTATCCTATCCTATCCTTTATCGTATCCTATCCTCTATCCTATTAAATCCTATATCGTATCCTCTATCCTATCCTATCCTCTATCGTATCATATCCTCCATCCTATCCTATCCTCTATCCTATATTATCCTCTATCCTATCCCATCCTCTATCCTATCCTATCCTCTATCCTATCCTATCCTCTATCCTATCCTATCCTCTATCCTATTAAATCCTATATCGTATCCTCTATCCTATCCAATCAATTATCCTATTCTCTATCCTATCCTATCCTCTATCGTATCCTATCCCCTATCCTATCCAATCCTCTATCCTATCCTATCCGCTATCCTATCCAATCCTATATCCTATTCTCTACCCTATCCTATCCTCTATCCTATCCTATCCTTTATCGTATCCTATCCTCTATCCTATTAAATCCTATATCGTATCCTCTATCCTATCCTATCCTCTATCGTATCATATCCTCTATCCTATCCTATCCTCTATCGTATCCTATCCTCCATCCTATCCTATCCTCTATCCTATATTATCCTCTATCCTATCCCATCCTCTATCCTATCCTATCATCTATCCTATCCTATCCTCTATCCTATCCTATCCTCTGTCCTATTAAATCCTATATCGTATCCTCTATCATATCCTATCCTCTATCCTATCCTATCCTCTATCCTATCCTTATCCTCTATCGTATCCTATCCTCTATCCTATCCCATCCTCTATCCTATCCTATCCTCTATCCTATCCTATCCTCTATCATATCCTATCCTCTATCCTATCCTATTCTCTATCCTATCCTATCCTCTATCCTATCCTATCCTCTATCATATCCTATCCTCTATCCTATCCTATGCTGTATCCTATACTATCCTCTATCCTATCCTATCCTCTATCCTATCCTATCCTGTATCATATCCTATCCTCTATCCTATCCTATCCTCTATCCTATTCTATCCTCTATCCTATCCAATCCTTATCCTATTCTCTATCCTATCCAATCCCCTATCCTATCCTATCCGCTATCCTATTCAATCCTATATCCTATCCTCTATCCTATCCTATCCTTTATCGTATCCTATCCTCTATCCTATTAAATCCTATATCCTATCCTCTATCCTATATTATCCTCTATCCTACCCCATCCTCTATCCTATCCTATCCTCTATCCTATCCTATCCTCTATCCTATCCTTTCCTCTATCCTATCCTATTCTCTATCCTATCCTATCCTCTATCCTATCCTATCCTTTATCGTATCCTATCCTCTATCCTATTAAATCCTATATCGTATCCTCTATCCTATCCTATCCTCTATCGTATCATATCCTCCATCCTATCCTATCCTCTATCCTATATTATCCTCTATCCTATCCCATCCTCTATCCTATCCTATCCTCTATCCTATCCTATCCTCTATCCTATTAAATCCTATATCGTATCCTCTATCCTATCCAATCCTATATCCTATTCTCTATCCTATCCTATCCTCTATCGTATCCTATCCCCTATCCTATACAATCCTCTATCCTATCCTATGCGCTATCCTATCCAATCCTATATCCTATTCTCTATCCTATCCTATCCTCTATCCTATCCTATCCTTTATCGTATCCTATCCTCTATCCTATTAAATCCTATATCGTATCCTCTATCCTATCCTATCCTCTATCGTATCATATCCTCTATCCTATCCTATCCTCCATCCTATCCTATCCTCTATCCTATATTATCCTCTATCCTATCCCATCCTCTATCCTATCCTATCATCTATCCTATCCTATCCTCTATCCTATCCTATCCTCTGTCCTATTAAATCCTATATCGTATTCTCTATCATATCCTCTCCTCTATCCTATCCTATCCTCTATCCTATCCTTATCCTCTATCGTATCCTATCCTCTATCCTATCCCATCCTCTATCCTATCCTATCCTCTATCCTATCCTATCCTCTATCATATCCTATCCTCTATCCTATCCTATTCTCTATCCTATCGTATCCTCTATCCTATCCTATCCTCTATCCTATTCTATCCTCTATCCTATCCAATCCTATATCCTATTCTCTATCCTATCCAATCCCCTATCCTATCCTATCCGCTATCCTATCCAATCCTATATCCTATCCTCTATCCTATCCTATCCTTTATCGTATCCTATCCTCTATCCTATTAAATCCTATATCCTATCCTCTATCCTATATTATCCTCTATCCTACCCCATCCTCTATCCTATCCTATCCTCTATCCTATATTATCCTCTATCCTATCCCATCCTCTATCCTATCCTATCCTCTATCCTATCCTATCCTCTATCCTATCCTTTCCTCTATCCTATCCTATTCTCTATCCTATCCTATCCTCTATCCTATCGTATCCTCTATCGTATCCTATCCTCTATCCTATCCTATCCTCTATCCCATCCTATTCTCTATCCTATCCTATCCTCTATCCTATCCTATCCTCTATCGTATCCTATTCTCTATCCTATCCTATCCTCTATCCTATCCTATCCTTTATCGTATCCTATCCTCTATCCTATTAAATCCTATATCGTATCCTCTATCCTATCCTATCCTCTATCGTATCTTATCCTCTATCCTATCCTATCCTCTATCGTATCCTATCCTCCATCCTATCCTATCCTCTATCCTATATTATCCTCTATCCTATCCCATCCTCTATCCTATCCTATCCTCTATCCTATCCTATCCTCTATCCTATCCTATCCTCTATCCTATTAAATCCTATATCGTATCCTCTATCCTATCCAATCCTATATCCTATTCTCTATCCTATCCTATCCTCTATCGTATCCTATCCCCTATCCTATCCAATCCTCTATCCTATCCTATCCGCTATCCTATCCAATCCTATATCCTATTCTCTATCCTATCCTATCCTCTATCCTATCCTATCCTTTATCGTATCCTATCCTCTATCCTATTAAATCCTATATCGTATCCTCTATCCTATCCTATCCTCTATCGTATCATATCCTCTATCCTATCCTATCCTCTATCGTATCCTATCCTCCATCCTATCCTATCCTCTATCCTATATTATCCTCTATCCTATCCCATCCTCTATCCTATCCTATCATCTATCCTATCCTATCCTCTATCCTATCCTATCCTCTGTCCTATTAAATCCTATATCGTATCCTCTATCATATCCTATCCTCTATCCTATCCTATCCTCTATCCTATCCTTATCCTCTATCGTATCCTATCCTCTATCCTATCCCATCCTCTATCCTATCCTATCCTCTATCCTATCCTATCCTCTATCATATCCTATCCTCTATCCTATCCTATTCTCTATCCTATCCTATCCTCTATCCTATCCTATCCTCTATCATATCCTATCCTCTATCCTATCCTATGCTGTATCCTATCCTATCCTCTATCCTATCCTATCCTCTATCCTATCCTATCCTGTATCATATCCTATCCTCTATCCTATCCTATCCTCTATCCTATTCTATCCTCTATCCTATCCAATCCTTATCCTATTCTCTATCCTATCCAACCCCCTATCCTATCCTATCCGCTATCCTATTCAATCCTATATCCTATCCTCTATCCTATCCTATCCTTTATCGTATCCTATCCTCTATCCTATTAAATCCTATATCCTATCCTCTATCCTATATTATCCTCTATCCTACCCCATCCTCTATCCTATCCTATCCTCTATCCTATATTATCATCTATCCTATCCCATCCTCTATCCTATCCTATCCTCTATCCTATCCTATCCTCTATCCTATCCTTTCCTCTATCCTATCCTATTCTCTATCCTATCCTATCCTCTATCCTATCGTATCCTCTATCGTATCCTATCCTCTATCCTATCCTATCCTCTATCCCATCCTATTCTCTATCCTATCCTATCCTTTATCGTATCCTATCCTCTATCCTATTAAATCCTATATCGTATCCTCTATCCTATCCTATCCTCTATCGTATCATATCCTCTATCCTATCCTATCCTCTATCGTATCCTATCCTCCATCCTATCCTATCCTCTATCCTATATTATCCTCTATCCTATCCCATCCTCTATCCTATCCTATCCTCTATCCTATCCTATCCTCTATCCTATCCTATCCTCTATCCTATTAAATCCTATATCGTATCCTCTATCCTATCCAATCCTATATCCTATTCTCTATCCTACCCTATCCTCTATCGTATCCTATCCCCTATCCTATCCAATCCTCTATCCTATCCTATCCGCTATCCTATCCAATCCTATATCCTATTCTCTATCCTATCCTATCCTCTATCCTATCCTATCCTTTATCGTATCCTATCCTCTATCCTATTAAATCCTATATCGTATCCTCTATCCTATCCTATCCTCTATCGTATCATATCCTCTATCCTATCCTATCCTCTATCGTATCCTATCCTCCATCCTATCCTATCCTCTATCCTATATTATCCTCTATCCTATCCCATCCTATATCCTATCCTATCCTCTATCCTATCCTATCCTCTATCCTATCCTATCCTCTATCCTATTAAATCCTATATCGTATCCTCTATCATATCCTATCCTCTCTCCTATCCTATCCTCTATCCTATCCTTATCCTCTATCGTATCCTATCCTCTATCCTATCCCATCCTCTATCCTATCCTATCCTATCCTCTATCCTATCCTATTCTCTATCCTATCCTATCCTCTATCCTATCCTATCCTCTATCCTATCCCATCCTCTATCCTATCCTATCCTCTATCCTATCCTATCCTCTATCCTATCCTATCCTCTATCCCATCCTATTCTCTATCCTATCCTATCCTCTATCCTATCCTATCCTCTATCATATCCTATCCTCTATCCTATCCTATCCTGTATCCTATCCTATCCTCTATCCTATCCTATCCTCTATCCTATCCTATCCTCTTTCCTATCCTATCCTTTATCGTATCCTATCCTCTATCCTATTAAATCCTATATGGGATCCTCTATCCTATCCTATCCTCTATCCTATCCTATCCTCTATCCTATCCTATCCTCTATCGTATCCTATCCTCTATCCTATCCCATCCTCTATAATATCCTATCCTCTATCCTATCCTATCCTCTATCCGATCCTTATCCTCTATCGTATCCTATCCTCTATCCTATCCCATCCTCTATCCTATCCTATCCTCTATCCTATCCTATCCTCTATCCTATCCTATCCTCTATCCTATCCTATTCTCTATCCTATCCTATCCTCTATCCTATCCTATCCTCTATCCTATCAGATCCTCTATCCTATCCTATCCTCTATCCTATCCTATCCTCTATCCTATCCTATCCTCTATCCCATCCTATTCTCTATCCTATCCTATCCTCTATCCTATCCTATCCTCTATCATATCCTATCCTCTATCCTATCCTATCCTGTATCCTATCCTATCCTCTATCCTATCCTATCCTCTATCCTATCCTATCCTGTATCATATCCTATCCTCTATCCTATCCTATCCTCCATCCTATCCTATCCTCTATCCTATATTATCCTCTATCCTATCCCATCCTCTATCCTATCCTATCCTCTATCCTATCCTATCCTCTATCCTATCCTATCCTCTATCCTATTAAATCCTATATCGTATCCTCTATCATATCCTACCCTCTATCCTATCCTATCCTCTATCCTATCCTATCCTTTATCGTATCCTATCCTCTATCCTATTAAATCGTATATCGGATCCTCTATCCTATCCTATCCTCTATCCTATCCTATCCTCTATCCTATTCTATCCTCTATCCTATCCAATCCTATATCCTATTCTCTATCCTATCCTATCCTCTATCGTATCCTATCCCCTATCCTATCCAATCCTCTATGCTATCCTATCCGCTATCCTTTCCAATCCTATATCCTATTCTCTATCCTATCCTATCCTCTATCCTATCCTATCCTTTATCGTATCCTATCCTCTATCCTATTAAATCCTATATCGTATCCTCTATCCTATCCTATCCTCTATCGTATCATATCCTCTATCCTATCCTATCCTCTATCGTATCCTATCCTCCATCCTATCCTATCCTCTATCCTATATTATCCTCTATCCTATCCCATCCTCTATCCTATCCTATCCTCTATCCTATCCTATCCTCTATCCTATCCTATCCTCTATCCTATTAAATCCTATAACGTATCCTCTATCCTATCCAATCCTATATCCTATTCTCTATCCTATCCTATCCTCTATCGTATCCTATCCCCTATCCTATCCAATCCTCTATCCTATCCTATCCGCTATCCTATCCAATCCTATATCCTATTCTCTATCCTATCATATCCTCTATCCTATCCTATCCTCTATCGTATCCTATCCTCCATCCTATCCTATCCTCTATCCTATATTATCCTCTATCCTATTCCATCCTCTATCCTATCCTATCCTCTATCCTATCCTATCCTCTATCCTATCCTATCCTCTATCCTATTAAATCCTATATCGTATCCTCTATCCTATCCAATCCTATATCCTATTCTCTATCCTATCCTATCCTCTATCGTATCCTATCCCCTATCCTATCCAATCCTCTATCCTATCCTATCCGCTATCCTATCCAATCCTATATCCTATTGTCTACCCTATCCTATCCTCTATCCTATCCTATCCTTTATCGTATCCTATCCTCTATCCTATTAAATCCTATATCGGATCCTCTATCCTATCCTATCCTCTATCCTATCCTATCCTTTATCCTATCCTATCCTCTATCCTATCCTATCCCCTATCCTATTCTATCCTCTATCCTATCCAATCCTATATCCTATTCTCTATCCTATCCTATCCTCAATCGTATCCTATCCCCTATCCTATCCAATCCTCTATCCTATCCTATCCGCTATCCTATCCAATCCTATATCCTATTCTCTATCCTATCCTATCCTCTATCCTATCCTATCCTATATCGTATCCTCTATCCTATCCTATCCTCTATCGTATCATATCCTCTATCCTATCCTATCCTCTATCGTATCCTATCCTCCATCCTATCCTATCCTCTATCCTATATTATCCTCTATCCTATCCCATCCTCTATCCTATCCTAACCTATATCCTATCCTATCCTCTATCCTATCCTATCCTCTATCCTATTAAAATCTATATCGTATCCTCTATCCTATCCTATCCTCTATCCTATCCTTATCCTCTATCGTATCCTATCCTCTATCCTATCCTATCCTCTATCGTATCCTATCCTCCATCCTATCCTATCCTCTATCCTATATTATCCTCTATCCTATCCCATCCTCTATCCTATCCTATCCTCTATCCTATCCTATCCTCTATCCTATCCTATCCTCTATCCTATTAAATCCTATAACGTATCCTCTATCCTATCCAATCCTATATCCTATTCTCTATCCTATCCTATCCTCTATCGTATCCTATCCCCTATCCTATCCAATCCTCTATCCTATCCTATCCGCTATCCTATCCAATCCTATATCCTATTCTCTATCCTATCATATCCTCTATCCTATCCTATCCTCTATCGTATCCTATCCTCCATCCTATCCTATCCTCTATCCTATATTATCCTCTATCCTATTCCATCCTCTATCCTATCCTATCCTCTATCCTATCCTATCCTCTATCCTATCCTATCCTCTATCCTATTAAATCCTATATCGTATCCTCTATCCTATCCAATCCTATATCCTATTCTCTATCCTATCCTATCCTCTATCGTATCCTATCCCCTATCCTATCCAATCCTCTATCCTATCCTATCCGCTATCCTATCCAATCCTATATCCTATTGTCTACCCTATCCTATCCTCTATCCTATCCTATCCTTTATCGTATCCTATCCTCTATCCTATTAAATCCTATATCGGATCCTCTATCCTATCCTATCCTCTATCCTATCCTATCCTTTATCCTATCCTATCCTCTATCCTATCCTATCCCCTATCCTATTCTATCCTCTATCCTATCCAATCCTATATCCTATTCTCTATCCTATCCTATCCTCAATCGTATCCTATCCCCTATCCTATCCAATCCTCTATCCTATCCTATCCGCTATCCTATCCAATCCTATATCCTATTCTCTATCCTATCCTATCCTCTATCCTATCCTATCCTATATCGTATCCTCTATCCTATCCTATCCTCTATCGTATCATATCCTCTATCCTATCCTATCCTCTATCGTATCCTATCCTCCATCCTATCCTATCCTCTATCCTATATTATCCTCTATCCTATCCCATCCTCTATCCTATCCTATCCTATATCCTATCCTATCCTCTATCCTATCCTATCCTCTATCCTATTAAAATCTATATCGTATCCTCTATCCTATCCTATCCTCTATCCTATCCTTATCCTCTATCGTATCCTATCCTCTATCCTATCCCATCCTCTATCCTATCCTATCCTCTATCCTATCCTATCCTCTATCATATCCTATCCTCTATCCTATCCTATTCTCTATCCTATCCTATCCTCTATCCTATCCTATCCTCTATCCTATCCTATCCTCTATCCTATTAAATCCTATATCGTATCCTCTATCCTATCCAATCCTATATCCTATTTTCTATCCTATCCTATCCTCTATCGTATCCTATCCCCTATCCTATCCAATCCTCTATCCTATCCTATCCGCTATCCTATCCAATCCTATATCCTATTCTCTATCCTATCCTATCCTCTATCCTATCCTATCCTTTATCGTATCCTATCCCCTATCCTATTAAATCCTATATCGGATCCAGTATCCTATCCTATCCTCTATCCTATCCAATCCTTTATCCTATCCTATCCTCTATCCTATCCTATCCTCTATCCTATTCTATCCTCTATCTTATCCAATCCTATATCCTATTCTCTATCCTATCCTATCCTCTATCGTATCCTATCCCCTATCCTATCCAATCCTCTATCCTATCCTATCCGCTATCCTATCTAATCCTATATCCTATCCTCTATCCTATCCTATCCTCTATCCGATCCTTATCCTCTATCGTATCCTATCCTCTATCCTATCCCATCCTCTATCCTATCCTATCCTCTATCCTATCCTATCCTCTATCCTATCCTATCCTCTATCCTATCCTATTCTCTATCCTATCCTATCCTCTATCCTATCCTATCCTCTATCCTATCAGATCCTCTATCCTATCCTATCCTCTATCCTATCCTATCCTCTATCCTATCCTATCCTCTATCCCATCCTATTCTCTATCCTATCCTATCCTCTATCCTATCCTATCCTCTATCATATCCTATCCTCTATCCTATCCTATCCTGTATCCTATCCTATCCTCTATCCTATCCTATCCTCTATCCTATCCTATCCTGTATCATATCCTATCCTCTATCCTATCCTATCCTCCATCCTATCCTATCCTCTATCCTATATTATCCTCTATCCTATCCCATCCTCTATCCTATCCTATCCTCTATCCTATCCTATCCTCTATCCTATCCTATCCTCTATCCTATTAAATCCTATATCGTATCCTCTATCATATCCTATCCTCTATCCTATCCTATCCTCTATCCTATCCTATCCTTTATCGTATCCTATCCTCTATCCTATTAAATCGTATATCGGATCCTCTATCCTATCCTATCCTCTATCCTATCCTATCCTCTATCCTATTCTATCCTCTATCCTATCCAATCCTATATCCTATTCTCTATCCTATCCTATCCTCTATCGTATCCTATCCCCTATCCTATCCAATCCTCTATGCTATCCTATCCGCTATCCTTTCCAATCCTATATCCTATTCTCTATCCTATCCTATCCTCTATCCTATCCTATCCTTTATCGTATCCTATCCTCTATCCTATTAAATCCTATATCGTATCCTCTATCCTATCCTATCCTCTATCGTATCATATCCTCTATCCTATCCTATCCTCTATCGTATCCTATCCTCCATCCTATCCTATCCTCTATCCTATATTATCCTCTATCCTATCCCATCCTCTATCCTATCCTATCCTCTATCCTATCCTATCCTCTATCCTATCCTATCCTCTATCCTATTAAATCCTATAACGTATCCTCTATCCTATCCAATCCTATATCCTATTCTCTATCCTATCCTATCCTCTATCGTATCCTATCCCCTATCCTATCCAATCCTCTATCCTATCCTATCCGCTATCCTATCCAATCCTATATCCTATTCTCTATCCTATCATATCCTCTATCCTATCCTATCCTCTATCGTATCCTATCCTCCATCCTATCCTATCCTCTATCCTATATTATCCTCTATCCTATTCCATCCTCTATCCTATCCTATCCTCTATCCTATCCTATCCTCTATCCTATCCTATCCTCTATCCTATTAAATCCTATATCGTATCCTCTATCCTATCCAATCCTATATCCTATTCTCTATCCTATCCTATCCTCTATCGTATCCTATCCCCTATCCTATCCAATCCTCTATCCTATCCTATCCGCTATCCTATCCAATCCTATATCCTATTGTCTACCCTATCCTATCCTCTATCCTATCCTATCCTTTATCGTATCCTATCCTCTATCCTATTAAATCCTATATCGGATCCTCTATCCTATCCTATCCTCTATCCTATCCTATCCTTTATCCTATCCTATCCTCTATCCTATCCTATCCCCTATCCTATTCTATCCTCTATCCTATCCAATCCTATATCCTATTCTCTATCCTATCCTATCCTCAATCGTATCCTATCCCCTATCCTATCCAATCCTCTATCCTATCCTATCCGCTATCCTATCCAATCCTATATCCTATTCTCTATCCTATCCTATCCTCTATCCTATCCTATCCTATATCGTATCCTCTATCCTATCCTATCCTCTATCGTATCATATCCTCTATCCTATCCTATCCTCTATCGTATCCTATCCTCCATCCTATCCTATCCTCTATCCTATATTATCCTCTATCCTATCCCATCCTCTATCCTATCCTATCCTATATCCTATCCTATCCTCTATCCTATCCTATCCTCTATCCTATTAAAATCTATATCGTATCCTCTATCCTATCCTATCCTCTATCCTATCCTTATCCTCTATCGTATCCTATCCTCTATCCTATCCCATCCTCTATCCTATCCTATCCTCTATCCTATCCTATCCTCTATCATATCCTATCCTCTATCCTATCCTATTCTCTATCCTATCCTATCCTCTATCCTATCCTATCCTCTATCCTATCCTATCCTCTATCCTATTAAATCCTATATCGTATCCTCTATCCTATCCAATCCTATATCCTATTTTCTATCCTATCCTATCCTCTATCGTATCCTATCCCCTATCCTATCCAATCCTCTATCCTATCCTATCCGCTATCCTATCCAATCCTATATCCTATTCTCTATCCTATCCTATCCTCTATCCTATCCTATCCTTTATCGTATCCTATCCCCTATCCTATTAAATCCTATATCGGATCCAGTATCCTATCCTATCCTCTATCCTATCCAATCCTTTATCCTATCCTATCCTCTATCCTATCCTATCCTCTATCCTATTCTATCCTCTATCTTATCCAATCCTATATCCTATTCTCTATCCTATCCTATCCTCTATCGTATCCTATCCCCTATCCTATCCAATCCTCTATCCTATCCTATCCGCTATCCTATCTAATCCTATATCCTATTCTCTATCCTATCATATCCTCTATCCTATCATATCCTCTATCGTATCCTATCCTCCATCCTATCCTATCCTCTATCCTATATTATCCTCTATCCTATCCCATCCTCTATCCTATCCTATCCTCTATCCTATCCTATCCTCTATCCTATTAAATCCTATATCGTATCCTCTATCCTATCCAATCCTATATCCTATTCTCTATCCTATCCTATCCTCTATCGTATCCTATCCCCTATCCTATCCAATCCTCTATCCTATCCTATCCGCTATCCTATCCAATCCTATATCCTATTCTCTATCCTATCCTATCCTCTATCCTATCCTATCCTTTATCGTATCCTATCCTCTATCCTATTAAATCCTATATCGGATCCTCTATCCTATCCTATCCTCTATCCTATCCTATCCTTTATCCTATCCTATCCTCTATCCTATCCTATCCTCTATCCTATTCTATCCTCTATCCTATCCAATCCTATATCCTATTCTCTATCCTATCCTATCCTCTATCGTATCCTATCCCCTATCCTATCCAATCCTCTATCCTATCCTATCCGCTATCCTATCCAATCCTATATCCTATTGTCTATCCTATCCTATCCTCTATCCTATCCTATCCTTTATCGTATCCTATCCTCTATCCTATTAGATCCTATATCGGATCCTCTATCCTATCCTATCCTCTATCCTATCCTATCCTTTATCCTATCCTATCCTCTATCCTATCCTATCCTCTATCCTATCCTATCCGCTATCCTATCCAATCCTATATCCTATTCTCTATCCTATCCTATCCTCTATCCTATCCTATCCTTTATCGTATCCTATCCTCTATCCTATTAAATCCTATATCGTATCCTCTATCCTATCCTATCCTCTATCGTATCATATCCTCTATCCTATCCTATCCTCTATCGTATCCTATCCTCCATCCTATCCTATCCTCTATCCTATATTATCCTCTATCCTATCCCATCCTCTATCCTATCCTATCCTATATCCTATCCTATCCTCTATCCTATCCTATCCTCTATCCTATTAAATCCTATATCGTATCCTGTATCCTATCCTATCCTCTATCCTATCCTTATCCTCTATCGTATCCTATCCTCTATCCTATCCCATCCTCTATCCTATCCTATCCTCTATCCTATCCTATCCTCTATCATATCCTATCCTCTATCCTATCCTATTCTCTATCCTATCCTATCCTCTATCCTATCCTATCCTCTATCATATCCTATCCTCAATCCTATCCTATGCTGTATCCTATCCTATCCTCTATCCTATCCTATCCTCTATCCTATCCTATCCTGTATCATATCCTATCCTCTATCCTATCCTATCCTCTATCCTATTCTATCCTCTATCCTATCCAATCCTATATCCTATTCTCTATCCTATCCAATCCCCTATCCTATCCTATCCGCTATCCTATCCAATCCTATATCCTATCCTCTATCCTATCCTATCCTTTATAGTATCCTATCCTCTATCCTATTAAATCCTATATCCTATCCTCTATCCTATATTATCCTCTATCCTACCCCATCCTCTATCCTATCCTATCCTCTATCCTATATTATCCTCTATCCTATCCCATCCTCTATCCTATCCTATCCTCTATCCTATCCTATCCTCTATCCTATCCTTTCCTCTATCCTATCCTATTCTCTATCCTATCCTATCCTCTATCCTATCGTATCCTCTATCGTATCCTATCCTCTATCCTATTAAATCCTATATCGTATCGTCTATCCTATCCTATCCTCTATCCTATCCTATCCTCTATCCTATCCTATCCTCTATCCTATCCTATCCTCTATCATATCCTATCCTCTATCCTATCCTATCCTCTATCCTATCCTATCCTTTATCGTATCCTATCCTCTATCCTATTCTATCCTCTATCCTATCCAATCCTATATCCTATTCTCTATCCTATCCTATCCTCTATCGTATCCTATCCCCTATCCTATCCAATCCTCTATCCTATCCTATCCGCTATCCTATCCAATCCTATATCCTATTCTCTATCCTATCCTATCCTCTATCCTATCCTATTCTTTATCGTATCCTATCCTCTATCCTATTAAATCCTATATCGTATCCTCTATCCTATCCTATCGTCTATCGTATCATATCCTCTATCCTATCCTATCCTCTATCGTATCCTATCCTCCATCCTATCCTATCCTCTATCCTATATTATCCTCTATCCTATCCCATCCTCTATCCTATCCTATCCTCTATCCTATCCTATCCTCTATCCTATCCTATCCTCTATCCTATTAAATCCTATATCGTATCCTCTATCCTATCCAATCCTATATCCTATTCTCTATCCTATCCTATCCTCTATCGTATCCTATCCCCTATGCTATCCAATCCTCTATCCTATCCTATCCGCTATCCTATCCAATCCTCTATCCTATCCTATCCGCTATCCTATCCAATCCTATATCCTATTCTCTATCCTATCCTATCCTCTATCCTATCCTATCCTGTATCATATCCTATCCTCTATCCTATCCTATCCTCCATCCTATCCTATCCTCTATCCTATATTATCCTCTATCCTATCCCATCCTCTATCCTATCCTATCCTCTATCCTATCCTATCCTCTATCCTATCCTATCCTCTATCCTATTAAATCCTATATCGTATCCTCTATCATATCCTATCCTCTATCCTATCCTATCCTCTATCCTATCCTATCCTTTATCGTATCCTATCCTCTATCCTATTAAATCGTATATCGGATCCTCTATCCTATCCTATCCTCTATCCTATCCTATCCTCTATCCTATTCTATCCTCTATCCTATCCAATCCTATATCCTATTCTCTATCCTATCCTATCCTCTATCGTATCCTATCCCCTATCCTATCCAATCCTCTATGCTATCCTATCCGCTATCCTTTCCAATCCTATATCCTATTCTCTATCCTATCCTATCCTCTATCCTATCCTATCCTTTATCGTATCCTATCCTCTATCCTATTAAATCCTATATCGTATCCTCTATCCTATCCTATCCTCTATCGTATCATATCCTCTATCCTATCCTATCCTCTATCGTATCCTATCCTCCATCCTATCCTATCCTCTATCCTATATTATCCTCTATCCTATCCCATCCTCTATCCTATCCTATCCTCTATCCTATCCTATCCTCTATCCTATCCTATCCTCTATCCTATTAAATCCTATAACGTATCCTCTATCCTATCCAATCCTATATCCTATTCTCTATCCTATCCTATCCTCTATCGTATCCTATCCCCTATCCTATCCAATCCTCTATCCTATCCTATCCGCTATCCTATCCAATCCTATATCCTATTCTCTATCCTATCATATCCTCTATCCTATCCTATCCTCTATCGTATCCTATCCTCCATCCTATCCTATCCTCTATCCTATATTATCCTCTATCCTATTCCATCCTCTATCCTATCCTATCCTCTATCCTATCCTATCCTCTATCCTATCCTATCCTCTATCCTATTAAATCCTATATCGTATCCTCTATCCTATCCAATCCTATATCCTATTCTCTATCCTATCCTATCCTCTATCGTATCCTATCCCCTATCCTATCCAATCCTCTATCCTATCCTATCCGCTATCCTATCCAATCCTATATCCTATTGTCTACCCTATCCTATCCTCTATCCTATCCTATCCTTTATCGTATCCTATCCTCTATCCTATTAAATCCTATATCGGATCCTCTATCCTATCCTATCCTCTATCCTATCCTATCCTTTATCCTATCCTATCCTCTATCCTATCCTATCCCCTATCCTATTCTATCCTCTATCCTATCCAATCCTATATCCTATTCTCTATCCTATCCTATCCTCAATCGTATCCTATCCCCTATCCTATCCAATCCTCTATCCTATCCTATCCGCTATCCTATCCAATCCTATATCCTATTCTCTATCCTATCCTATCCTCTATCCTATCCTATCCTATATCGTATCCTCTATCCTATCCTATCCTCTATCGTATCATATCCTCTATCCTATCCTATCCTCTATCGTATCCTATCCTCCATCCTATCCTATCCTCTATCCTATATTATCCTCTATCCTATCCCATCCTCTATCCTATCCTATCCTATATCCTATCCTATCCTCTATCCTATCCTATCCTCTATCCTATTAAAATCTATATCGTATCCTCTATCCTATCCTATCCTCTATCCTATCCTTATCCTCTATCGTATCCTATCCTCTATCCTATCCCATCCTCTATCCTATCCTATCCTCTATCCTATCCTATCCTCTATCATATCCTATCCTCTATCCTATCCTATTCTCTATCCTATCCTATCCTCTATCCTATCCTATCCTCTATCCTATCCTATCCTCTATCCTATTAAATCCTATATCGTATCCTCTATCCTATCCAATCCTATATCCTATTCTCTATCCTATCCTATCCTCTATCGTATCCTATCCCCTATCCTATCCAATCCTCTATCCTATCCTATCCGCTATCCTATCCAATCCTATATCCTATTCTCTATCCTATCCTATCCTCTATCCTATCCTATCCTTTATCGTATCCTATCCTCTATCCTATTAAATCCTATATCGGATCCTCTATCCTATCCTATCCTCTATCCTATCCTATCCTTTATCCTATCCTATCCTCTATCCTATCCTATCCTCTATCCTATTCTATCCTCTATCCTATCCAATCCTATATCCTATTCTCTATCCTATCCTATCCTCTATCGTATCCTATCCCCTATCCTATCCAATCCTCTATCCTATCCTATCCGCTATCCTATCCAATCCTATATCCTATTGTCTATCCTATCCTATCCTCTATCCTATCCTATCCTTTATCGTATCCTATCCTCTATCCTATTAGATCCTATATCGGATCCTCTATCCTATCCTATCCTCTATCCTATCCTATCCTTTATCCTATCCTATCCTCTATCCTATCCTATCCTCTATCCTATCCTATCCGCTATCCTATCCAATCCTATATCCTATTCTCTATCCTATCCTATCCTCTATCCTATCCTATCCTTTATCGTATCCTATCCTCTATCCTATTAAATCCTATATCGTATCCTCTATCCTATCCTATCCTCTATCGTATCATATCCTCTATCCTATCCTATCCTCTATCGTATCCTATCCTCCATCCTATCCTATCCTCTATCCTATATTATCCTCTATCCTATCCCATCCTCTATCCTATCCTATCCTATATCCTATCCTATCCTCTATCCTATCCTATCCTCTATCCTATTAAATCCTATATCGTATCCTGTATCCTATCCTATCCTCTATCCTATCCTTATCCTCTATCGTATCCTATCCTCTATCCTATCCCATCCTCTATCCTATCCTATCCTCTATCCTATCCTATCCTCTATCATATCCTATCCTCTATCCTATCCTATTCTCTATCCTATCCTATCCTCTATCCTATCCTATCCTCTATCATATCCTATCCTCAATCCTATCCTATGCTGTATCCTATCCTATCCTCTATCCTATCCTATCCTCTATCCTATCCTATCCTGTATCATATCCTATCCTCTATCCTATCCTATCCTCTATCCTATTCTATCCTCTATCCTATCCAATCCTATATCCTATTCTCTATCCTATCCTATCCTCTATCCTATCCTATCCTTTATCGTATCCTATCCTCTATCCTATTAAATCCTATATCGGATCCTCTATCCTATCCTATCCTCTATCCTATCCTATCCTTTATCCTATCCTATCCTCTATCCTATCCTATCCTCTATCCTATTCTATCCTCTATCCTATCCAATCCTATATCCTATTCTCTATCCTATCCTATCCTCTATCGTATCCTATCCCCTATCCTATCCAATCCTCTATCCTATCCTATCCGCTATCCTATCCAATCCTATATCCTATTGTCTATCCTATCCTATCCTCTATCCTATCCTATCCTTTATCGTATCCTATCCTCTATCCTATTAGATCCTATATCGGATCCTCTATCCTATCCTATCCTCTATCCTATCCTATCCTTTATCCTATCCTATCCTCTATCCTATCCTATCCTCTATCCTATCCTATCCGCTATCCTATCCAATCCTATATCCTATTCTCTATCCTATCCTATCCTCTATCCTATCCTATCCTTTATCGTATCCTATCCTCTATCCTATTAAATCCTATATCGTATCCTCTATCCTATCCTATCCTCTATCGTATCATATCCTCTATCCTATCCTATCCTCTATCGTATCCTATCCTCCATCCTATCCTATCCTCTATCCTATATTATCCTCTATCCTATCCCATCCTCTATCCTATCCTATCCTATATCCTATCCTATCCTCTATCCTATCCTATCCTCTATCCTATTAAATCCTATATCGTATCCTGTATCCTATCCTATCCTCTATCCTATCCTTATCCTCTATCGTATCCTATCCTCTATCCTATCCCATCCTCTATCCTATCCTATCCTCTATCCTATCCTATCCTCTATCATATCCTATCCTCTATCCTATCCTATTCTCTATCCTATCCTATCCTCTATCCTATCCTATCCTCTATCATATCCTATCCTCAATCCTATCCTATGCTGTATCCTATCCTATCCTCTATCCTATCCTATCCTCTATCCTATCCTATCCTGTATCATATCCTATCCTCTATCCTATCCTATCCTCTATCCTATTCTATCCTCTATCCTATCCAATCCTATATCCTATTCTCTATCCTATCCAATCCCCTATCCTATCCTATCCGCTATCCTATCCAATCCTATATCCTATCCTCTATCCTATCCTATCCTTTATAGTATCCTATCCTCTATCCTATTAAATCCTATATCCTATCCTCTATCCTATATTATCCTCTATCCTACCCCATCCTCTATCCTATCCTATCCTCTATCCTATATTATCCTCTATCCTATCCCATCCTCTATCCTATCCTATCCTCTATCCTATCCTATCCTCTATCCTATCCTTTCCTCTATCCTATCCTATTCTCTATCCTATCCTATCCTCTATCCTATCGTATCCTCTATCGTATCCTATCCTCTATCCTATTAAATCCTATATCGTATCGTCTATCCTATCCTATCCTCTATCCTATCCTATCCTCTATCCTATCCTATCCTCTATCCTATCCTATCCTCTATCATATCCTATCCTCTATCCTATCCTATCCTCTATCCTATCCTATCCTTTATCGTATCCTATCCTCTATCCTATTCTATCCTCTATCCTATCCAATCCTATATCCTATTCTCTATCCTATCCTATCCTCTATCGTATCCTATCCCCTATCCTATCCAATCCTCTATCCTATCCTATCCGCTATCCTATCCAATCCTATATCCTATTCTCTATCCTATCCTATCCTCTATCCTATCCTATTCTTTATCGTATCCTATCCTCTATCCTATTAAATCCTATATCGTATCCTCTATCCTATCCTATCGTCTATCGTATCATATCCTCTATCCTATCCTATCCTCTATCGTATCCTATCCTCCATCCTATCCTATCCTCTATCCTATATTATCCTCTATCCTATCCCATCCTCTATCCTATCCTATCCTCTATCCTATCCTATCCTCTATCCTATCCTATCCTCTATCCTATTAAATCCTATATCGTATCCTCTATCCTATCCAATCCTATATCCTATTCTCTATCCTATCCTATCCTCTATCGTATCCTATCCCCTATGCTATCCAATCCTCTATCCTATCCTATCCGCTATCCTATCCAATCCTCTATCCTATCCTATCCGCTATCCTATCCAATCCTATATCCTATTCTCTATCCTATCCTATCCTCTATCCTATCCTATCCTTTATCGTATCCTATCCTCTATCCTATTAAATCCTATATCGGATCCTCTATCCTATCCTATCCTCTATCCTATCCTATCCTTTATCCTATCCTATCCTCTATCCTATCCTATCCTTTATCCTATCCTATCCTCTATCCTATCCTATCCTCTATCCTATTCTATCCTCTATCCTATCCAATCCTATATCCTATTCTCTATCCTATCCTATCCTCTATCGTATCCTATCCCCTATCCTATCCAATCCTCTATCCTATCCTATCCGCTATCCTATCCAATCCTATATCCTATTCTCTATCCTATCCTATCCTCTATCCTATCCTATCCTTTATCGTATCCTATCCTCTATCCTATTAAATCCTATATCGGATCCTCTATCCTATCCTATCCTCTATCCTATCCTATCCTTTATCCTATCCTATCCTCTATCCTATCCTATCCTCTATCCTATTCTATCCTCTATCCTATCCAATCCTATATCCTATTCTCTATCCTATCCTATCCTCTATCGTATCCTATCCCCTATCCTATCCAATCCTCTATCCTATCCTATCCGCTATCCTATCTAATCCTATATCCTATTCTCTATCCTATCATATCCTCTATCCTATCCTATCCTCTATCGTATCCTATCCTCCATCCTATCCTATCCTCTATCCTATATTATCCTCTATCCTATCCCATCTTCTATCCTATCCTATCCTCTATCCTATCCTATCCTCTATCCTATCCTATCCTCTATCCTATTAAATCCTATATCGTATCCTCTATCCTATCCAATCCTATATCCTATTCTCTATCCTATCCTATCCTCTATCGTATCCTATCCCCTATCCTATCCAATCCTCTATCCTATCCTATCCGCTATCCTATCCAATCCTATATCCTATTCTCTATCCTATCCTATCCTCTATCCTATCCTATCCTTTATCGTATCCTATCCTCTATCCTATTAAATCCTATATCGGATCCTCTATCCTATCCTATCCTCTATCCTATCCTATCCTTTATCCTATCCTATCCTCTATCCTATCCTATCCTCTATCCTATTCTATCCTCTATCCTATCCAATCCTATATCCTATTCTCTATCCTATCCTATCCTCTATCGTATCCTATCCCCTATCCTATCCAATCCTCTATCCTATCCTATCCGCTATCCTATCCAATCCTATATCCTATTGTCTATCCTATCCTATCCTCTATCCTATCCTATCCTTTATCGTATCCTATCCTCTATCCTATTAAATCCTATATCGGATCCTCTATCAAAACCTATCCTCTATCCTATCCTATCCTCTATCCTATCCTATCCTCTATCCTATCCTATCCTCTATCCTATCCTACCCTCTATCCTATTCTATCCTCTATCCTATCCAATCCTATATCCTATTCTCTATCCTATCCTATCCTCTATCGTATCCTATCCCCTATCCTATCCAATCCTCTATCCTATCCTATCCGCTATCCTATCCAATCCTATATCCTATTCTCTATCCTATCCTATCCTCTATCCTATCCTATCCTTTATCATATCCTATCCTCTATCCTATCCTTATCCTCTATCGTATCCTATCCTCTATCCTATCCTATCCTCTATCCTATTAAATCCTATATCGTATCCTCTATCATATCCTATCCTCTATCCTATCCTATCCTCTATCCTATCCTTATCCTCTATCGTATCCTATCCTCTATCCTATCCCATCCTCTATCCTATCCTATCCTCTATCCTATCCTATCCTCTATCCTATCCTATCCTCTATCCTATCCTATTCTCTATCCTATCCTATCCTCTATCCTATCCTATCCTCTATCCTATCCCATCCTCTATCCTATCCTATCCTCTATCCTATCCTATCCTGTATCATATCCTATCCTCTATCCTATCCTATCCTCCATCCTATCCTATCCTCTATCCTATCCTATCCTTTATCGTATCCTATCCTCTATCCTATTCTATCCTCTATCCTATCCAATCCTATATCCTATTCTCTATCCTATCCTATCCTCTATCGTATCCTATCCCCTATCCTATCCAATCCTCTATCCTATCCTATCCGCTATCCTATCCAATCCTATATCCTATTCTCTATCCTATCCTATCCTCTATCCTATCCTATTCTTTATCGTATCCTATCCTCTATCCTATTAAATCCTATATCGTATCCTCTATCCTATCCTATTCTTTATCGTATCCTATCCTCTATCCTATTAAATCCTATATCGTATCCTCTATCCTATCCTATCGTCTATCGTATCATATCCTCTATCCTATCCTATCCTCTATCGTATCCTATCCTCCATCCTATCCTATCCTCTATCCTATATTATCCTCTATCCTATCCCATCCTCTATCCTATCCTATCCTCTATCCTATCCTATCCTCTATCCTATCCTATCCTCTATCCTATTAAATCCTATATCGTATCCTCTATCCTATCCAATCCTATATCCTATTCTCTATCCTATCCTATCCTCTATCGTATCCTATCCCCTATGCTATCCAATCCTCTATCCTATCCTATCCGCTATCCTATCCAATCCTCTATAATATCCTATCCGCTATCCTATCCAATCCTATATCCTATTCTCTATCCTATACTATCCTCTATCCTATCCTATCCTTTATCGTATCCTATCCTCTATCCTATTAAATCCTATATCGGATCCTCTATCCTATCCTATCCTCTATCCTATCCTATCCTTTATCCTATCCTATCCTCTATCCTATCCTATCCTTTATCCTATCCTATCCTCTATCCTATCCTATCCTCTATCCTATTCTATCCTCTATCCTATCCAATCCTATATCCTATTCTCTATCCTATCCTATCCTCTATCGTATCCTATCCCCTATCCTATCCAATCCTCTATCCTATCCTATCCGCTATCCTATCCAATCCTATATCCTATTCTCTATCCTATCCTATCCTCTATCCTATCCTATCCTATATCGTATCCTCTATCCTATCCTATCCTCTATCGTATCATATCCTCTATCCTATCCTATCCTCTATCGTATCCTATCCTCCATCCTATCCTATCCTCTATCCTATATTATCCTCTATCCTATCCCATCCTCTATCCTATCCTATCCTATATCCTATCCTATCCTCTATCCTATCCTATCCTCTATCCTATTAAATCCTATATCGTATCCTCTATCCTATCCTATCCTCTATCCTATCCTATCCTCTATCCTATCCTATCCTCTATCCTATCCTATCCTCTATCATATCCTATCCTCTATCCTATCCTATCCTCTATCCTACCCTATCCTTTATCGTATCCTATCCTCTATCCTATTCTATCCTCTATCCTATCCAATCCTATATCCTATTCTCTATCCTATCCTATCCTCTATCGTATCCTATCCCCTATCCTATCCAATCCTCTATCCTATCCTATCCGCTATCCTATCCAATCCTATATCCTATCCTATCCTCTATCCTATTAAATCCTATATCGGATCCTCTATCCTATCCTATCCTCTATCCTATCCTATCCTTTATCCTATCCTATCCTCTATCCTATCCTATCCTCTATCCTATTCTATCCTCTATCCTATCCAATCCTATATCCTATTGTCTATCCTACCCTATCCTCTATCGTATCCTATCCCCTATCCTATCCAATCCTCTATCCTATCCTATCCGCTATCCTATCCAATCCTATATCCTATTCTCTATCCTATCCTATCCTCTATCCTATCCTATCCTTTATCCTATCCTATCCTCTATCCTATCCTATCCTCTATCCTATTCTATCCTCTATCCTATCCAATCCTATATCCTATTGTCTATCCTATCCTATCCTCTATCGTATCCTATCCCCTATCCTATCCAATCCTCTATCCTATCCTATCCGCTATCCTATCCAATCCTATATCCTATCCTATCCTCTATCCTATCCTATCCTCTATCCTATTAAATCCTATATCGTATCCTCTATCCTATCCAATCCTATATCCTATTCTCTATCCTATCCTATCCTCTATCGTATCCTATCCCCTATCCTATCCAATCCTCTATCCTATCCTATCCGCTATCCTATCCAATCCTATATCCTATTCTCTATCCTATCCTATCCTCTATCCTATCCTATCCTTTATCGTATCCTATCCTCTATCCTATTAAATCCTATATCGGATCCTCTATCCTATCCTATCCTCTATCCTATCCTATCCTTTATCCTATCCTATCCTCTATCCTATCCTATCCTCTATCCTATTCTATCCTCTATCCTATCCAATCCTATATCCTATTCTCTATCCTATCCTATCCTCTATCGTATCCTATCCCCTATCCTATCCAATCCTCTATCCTATCCTATCCGCTATCCTATCCAATCCTATATCCTATTCTCTATCCTATCCTATCCTCTATCCTATCCTATCCTTTATCGTATCCTATCCTCTATCCTATTAAATCCTATATCGTATCCTCTATCCTATCCTATCCTCTATCGTATCATATCCTCTATCCTATCCTATCCTCTATCGTATCCTATCCTCCATCCTATCCTATCCTCTATCCTATATTATCCTCTATCCTATCCCATCCTCTATCCTATCCTATCCTCTATCCTATCCTATCGTCTATCCTATCCTATCCTCTATCCTATTAAATCCTATATCGTATCCTCTATCATATCCTATCCTCTATCCTATCCTATCCTCTATCCTATCCTTATCCTCTATCGTATCCTATCCTCTATCCTATCCCATCCTCTATCCTATCCTATCCTCTATCCTATCCTATCCCCTATCATATCCTATCCTCTATCCTATCCTATCCTCTATCCTATCCTATCCTCTATCCTATCCTATCCTGTATCATATCCTATCCTCTATCCTATCCTATCCTTTATCCTATTCTATCCTCTATCCTATTAAATCCTATATCCTATCCTCTATCCTATATTATCCTCTATCCTACCCCATCCTCTATCCTATCCTATCCTCTATCCTATATTATCCTCTATCCTATCCCATCCTCTATCCTATCCTATCCTCTATCCTATCCTATCCTCTATCCTATCCTTTCCTCTATCCTATCCTATTCTCTATCCTATCCTATCCTCTATCCTATCGTATCCTCTATCGTATCCTATCCTCTATCCTATTAAATCCTATATCGTATCCTCTATCCTATCCTATCCTCTATCCTATCCTATCCTCTATCCTATCCTATCCTCTATCCTATCCTATCCTATCCTCTATCCTATCCAATCCTCTATCCTATCCCATCCTCTATCCTATCCTATCCTCTATCCTATCCTATCCTCTATCCTATCCTATCCTCTATCCCATCCTATTCTCTATCCTATCCTATCCTCTATCCTATCCTATCCTCTATCATATCCTATCCTCTATCCTATCCTATCCTGTATCCTATCCTATCCTCTATCCTATCCTATCCTCTATCCTATTAAATCCTATATCGTATCCTCTATCCTATCCAATCCTATATCCTATTCTCTATCCTATCCTATCCTCTATCGTATCCTATCCTCTATCCTATCCAATCCTCTATCCTATCCTATCCGCTATCCTATCCAATCCTATATCCTATTCTCTATCCTATCCTATCCTGTATCATATCCTATCCTCTATCCTATCCTATCCTCTATCCTATTCTATCCTCTATCCTATCCAATCCTATATCCTATTCTCTATCCTATCCAATCCCCTATCCTATCCTATCCGCTATCCTATCCAATCCTATATCCTATCCTCTATCCTATCCTATCCTTTATCGTATCCTATCCTCTATCCTATTAAATCCTATATCCTATCCTCTATCCTATATTATCCTCTATCCTACCCCATCCTCTATCCTATCCTATCCTCTATCCTATATTATCCTCTATCCTATCCCATCCTCTATCCTATCCTATCCTCTATCCTATCCTATCCTCTATCCTATCCTATCCTGTATCATATCCTATCCTCTATCCTATCCTATCCTTTATCCTATTCTATCCTCTATCCTATTAAATCCTATATCCTATCCTCTATCCTATATTATCCTCTATCCTACCCCATCCTCTATCCTATCCTATCCTCTATCCTATATTATCCTCTATCCTATCCCATCCTCTATCCTATCCTATCCTCTATCCTATCCTATCCTCTATCCTATCCTTTCCTCTATCCTATCCTATTCTCTATCCTATCCTATCCTCTATCCTATCGTATCCTCTATCGTATCCTATCCTCTATCCTATTAAATCCTATATCGTATCCTCTATCCTATCCTATCCTCTATCCTATCCTATCCTCTATCCTATCCTATCCTCTATCCTATCCTATCCTATCCTCTATCCTATCCAATCCTCTATCCTATCCCATCCTCTATCCTATCCTATCCTCTATCCTATCCTATCCTCTATCCTATCCTATCCTCTATCCCATCCTATTCTCTATCCTATCCTATCCTCTATCCTATCCTATCCTCTATCATATCCTATCCTCTATCCTATCCTATCCTGTATCCTATCCTATCCTCTATCCTATCCTATCCTCTATCCTATTAAATCCTATATCGTATCCTCTATCCTATCCAATCCTATATCCTATTCTCTATCCTATCCTATCCTCTATCGTATCCTATCCTCTATCCTATCCAATCCTCTATCCTATCCTATCCGCTATCCTATCCAATCCTATATCCTATTCTCTATCCTATCCTATCCTGTATCATATCCTATCCTCTATCCTATCCTATCCTCTATCCTATTCTATCCTCTATCCTATCCAATCCTATATCCTATTCTCTATCCTATCCAATCCCCTATCCTATCCTATCCGCTATCCTATCCAATCCTATATCCTATCCTCTATCCTATCCTATCCTTTATCGTATCCTATCCTCTATCCTATTAAATCCTATATCCTATCCTCTATCCTATATTATCCTCTATCCTACCCCATCCTCTATCCTATCCTATCCTCTATCCTATATTATCCTCTATCCTATCCCATCCTCTATCCTATCCTATCCTCTATCCTATCCTATCCTCTATCCTATCCTTTCCTCTATCCTATCCTATTCTCTATCCTATCCTATCCTCTATCCTATCGTATCCTCTATCGTATCCTATCCTCTATCCTATTAAATCCTATATCGTATCCTCTATCCTATCCTATCCTCTATCCTATCCTATCCTCTATCCTATCCTATCCTCTATCCTATCCTATCCTCTATCCTATCCTATCCTCTATCATATCCTATCCTCTATCCTATCCTATCCTCTATCCTATTCTATCCTCTATCCTATCCAATCCTCTATCCTATTGTCTATCCTATCCTATCCTCTATCGTATCCTATCCCCTATCCTATCCAATCCTCTATCCTATCCTATCCGCTATCCTATCCAATCCTATATCCTATTCTCTATCCTATCCTATCCTCTATCCTATCCTATCCTTTATCCTATCCTATCCTCTATCCTATCCTATCCTCTATCCTATTCTATCCTCTATCCTATCCAATCCTATATCCTATTGTCTATCCTATCCTATCCTCTATCGTATCCTATCCCCTATCCTATCCAATCCTCTATCCTATCCTATCCGCTATCCTATCCAATCCTATATCCTATCCTATCCTCTATCCTATTAAATCCTATATCGGATCCTCTATCCTATCCTATCCTCTATCCTATCCTATCCTTTATCCTATCCTATCCTCTATCCTATCCTATCCTCTATCCTATTCTATCCTCTATCCTATCCAATCCTATATCCTATTGTCTATCCTACCCTATCCTCTATCGTATCCTATCCCCTATCCTATCCAATCCTCTATCCTATCCTATCCGCTATCCTATCCAATCCTATATCCTATTCTCTATCCTATCCTATCCTCTATCCTATCCTATCCTTTATCCTATCCTATCCTCTATCCTATCCTATCCTCTATCCTATTCTATCCTCTATCCTATCCAATCCTATATCCTATTGTCTATCCTATCCTATCCTCTATCGTATCCTATCCCCTATCCTATCCAATCCTCTATCCTATCCTATCCGCTATCCTATCCAATCCTATATCCTATCCTATCCTCTATCCTATCCTATCCTCTATCCTATTAAATCCTATATCGTATCCTCTATCCTATCCAATCCTATATCCTATTCTCTATCCTATCCTATCCTCTATCGTATCCTATCCCCTATCCTATCCAATCCTCTATCCTATCCTATCCGCTATCCTATCCAATCCTATATCCTATTCTCTATCCTATCCTATCCTCTATCCTATCCTATCCTTTATCGTATCCTATCCTCTATCCTATTAAATCCTATATCGGATCCTCTATCCTATCCTATCCTCTATCCTATCCTATCCTTTATCCTATCCTATCCTCTATCCTATCCTATCCTCTATCCTATTCTATCCTCTATCCTATCCAATCCTATATCCTATTCTCTATCCTATCCTATCCTCTATCGTATCCTATCCCCTATCCTATCCAATCCTCTATCCTATCCTATCCGCTATCCTATCCAATCCTATATCCTATTCTCTATCCTATCCTATCCTCTATCCTATCCTATCCTTTATCGTATCCTATCCTCTATCCTATTAAATCCTATATCGTATCCTCTATCCTATCCTATCCTCTATCGTATCATATCCTCTATCCTATCCTATCCTCTATCGTATCCTATCCTCCATCCTATCCTATCCTCTATCCTATATTATCCTCTATCCTATCCCATCCTCTATCCTATCCTATCCTCTATCCTATCCTATCGTCTATCCTATCCTATCCTCTATCCTATTAAATCCTATATCGTATCCTCTATCATATCCTATCCTCTATCCTATCCTATCCTCTATCCTATCCTTATCCTCTATCGTATCCTATCCTCTATCCTATCCCATCCTCTATCCTATCCTATCCTCTATCCTATCCTATCCCCTATCATATCCTATCCTCTATCCTATCCTATCCTCTATCCTATCCTATCCTCTATCCTATCCTATCCTGTATCATATCCTATCCTCTATCCTATCCTATCCTTTATCCTATTCTATCCTCTATCCTATTAAATCCTATATCCTATCCTCTATCCTATATTATCCTCTATCCTACCCCATCCTCTATCCTATCCTATCCTCTATCCTATATTATCCTCTATCCTATCCCATCCTCTATCCTATCCTATCCTCTATCCTATCCTATCCTCTATCCTATCCTTTCCTCTATCCTATCCTATTCTCTATCCTATCCTATCCTCTATCCTATCGTATCCTCTATCGTATCCTATCCTCTATCCTATTAAATCCTATATCGTATCCTCTATCCTATCCTATCCTCTATCCTATCCTATCCTCTATCCTATCCTATCCTCTATCCTATCCTATCCTATCCTCTATCCTATCCAATCCTCTATCCTATCCCATCCTCTATCCTATCCTATCCTCTATCCTATCCTATCCTCTATCCTATCCTATCCTCTATCCCATCCTATTCTCTATCCTATCCTATCCTCTATCCTATCCTATCCTCTATCATATCCTATCCTCTATCCTATCCTATCCTGTATCCTATCCTATCCTCTATCCTATCCTATCCTCTATCCTATTAAATCCTATATCGTATCCTCTATCCTATCCAATCCTATATCCTATTCTCTATCCTATCCTATCCTCTATCGTATCCTATCCTCTATCCTATCCAATCCTCTATCCTATCCTATCCGCTATCCTATCCAATCCTATATCCTATTCTCTATCCTATCCTATCCTGTATCATATCCTATCCTCTATCCTATCCTATCCTCTATCCTATTCTATCCTCTATCCTATCCAATCCTATATCCTATTCTCTATCCTATCCAATCCCCTATCCTATCCTATCCGCTATCCTATCCAATCCTATATCCTATCCTCTATCCTATCCTATCCTTTATCGTATCCTATCCTCTATCCTATTAAATCCTATATCCTATCCTCTATCCTATATTATCCTCTATCCTACCCCATCCTCTATCCTATCCTATCCTCTATCCTATATTATCCTCTATCCTATCCCATCCTCTATCCTATCCTATCCTCTATCCTATCCTATCCTCTATCCTATCCTTTCCTCTATCCTATCCTATTCTCTATCCTATCCTATCCTCTATCCTATCGTATCCTCTATCGTATCCTATCCTCTATCCTATTAAATCCTATATCGTATCCTCTATCCTATCCTATCCTCTATCCTATCCTATCCTCTATCCTATCCTATCCTCTATCCTATCCTATCCTCTATCCTATCCTATCCTCTATCATATCCTATCCTCTATCCTATCCTATCCTCTATCCTATTCTATCCTCTATCCTATCCAATCCTCTATCCTATTGTCTATCCTATCCTATCCTCTATCGTATCCTATCCCCTATCCTATCCAATCCTCTATCCTATCCTATCCGCTATCCTATCCAATCCTATATCCTATTCTCTATCCTATCCTATCCTCTATCCTATCCTATCCTTTATCCTATCCTATCCTCTATCCTATCCTATCCTCTATCCTATTCTATCCTCTATCCTATCCAATCCTATATCCTATTGTCTATCCTATCCTATCCTCTATCGTATCCTATCCCCTATCCTATCCAATCCTCTATCCTATCCTATCCGCTATCCTATCCAATCCTATATCCTATCCTATCCTCTATCCTATCCTATCCTCTATCCTATTAAATCCTATATCGTATCCTCTATCCTATCCAATCCTATATCCTATTCTCTATCCTATCCTATCCTCTATCGTATCCTATCCCCTATCCTATCCAATCCTCTATCCTATCCTATCCGCTATCCTATCCAATCCTATATCCTATTCTCTATCCTATCCTATCCTCTATCCTATCCTATCCTTTATCGTATCCTATCCTCTATCCTATTAAATCCTATATCGGATCCTCTATCCTATCCTATCCTCTATCGTATCCTATCCTCCATCCTATCCTATCCTCCATCCTATCCTATCCTCTATCCTATATTATCCTCTATCCTATCCCATCCTCTATCCTATCCTATCCTCTATCCTATCCTATCGTCTATCCTATCCTATCCTCTATCCTATTAAATCCTATATCGTATCCTGTATCATATCCTATCCTCTATCCTATCCTATCCTCTATCCTATCCTTATCCTCTATCGTATCCTATCCTCTATCCTATCCCATCCTCTATCCTATCCTATCCTCTATCCTATCCTATCCCCTATCATATCCTATCCTCTATCCTATCCTATCCTCTATCCTATCCTATCCTCTATCCTATCCTATCCTGTATCATATCCTATCCTCTATCCTATCCTATCCTTTATCCTATTCTATCCTCTATCCTATCCAATCCTATATCCTATTCTCTATCCTATCCAATCCCCTATCCTATCCTATCCGCTATCTTATCCAATCCTATATCCTATCCTCTATCCTATCCTATCCTTTATCGTATCCTATCCTCTATCCTATTAAATCCTATATCCTATCCTCTATCCTATATTATCCTCTATCCTACCCCATCCTCTATCCTATCCTATCCTCTATCCTATATTATCCTCTATCCTATCCCATCCTCTATCCTATCCTATCCTCTATCCTATCCTATCCTCTATCCTATCCTTTCCTCTATCCTATCCTATTCTCTATCCTATCCTATCCTCTATCCTATCGTATCCTCTATCGTATCCTATCCTCTATCCTATTAAATCCTATATCGTATCCTCTATCCTATCCTATCCTCTATCCTATCCTATCCTCTATCCTATCCTATCCTCTATCCTATCCTATCCTATCCTCTATCCTATCCAATCCTCTATCCTATCCCATCCTCTATCCTATCCTATCCTCTATCCTATCCTATCCTCTATCCTATCCTATCCTCTATCCCATCCTATTCTCTATCCTATCCTATCCTCTATCCTATCCTATCCTCTATCATATCCTATCCTCTATCCTATCCTATCCTGTATCCTATCCTATCCTCTATCCTATCCTATCCTCTATCCTATTAAATCCTATATCGTATCCTCTATCCTATCCAATCCTATATCCTATTCTCTATCCTATCCTATCCTCTATCGTATCCTATCCTCTATCCTATCCAATCCTCTATCCTATCCTATCCGCTATCCTATCCAATCCTATATCCTATTCTCTATCCTATCCTATCCTCTATCCTATCCTATCCTTTATCGTATCCTATCCTCTATCCTATTCTATCCTCTATCCTATCCAATCCTATATCCTATTCTCTATCCTATCCTATCCTCTATCGTATCCTATCCCCTATCCTATCCAATCCTCTATCCTATCCTATCCGCTATCCTATCCAATCCTATATCCTATTCTCTATCCTATCCTATCCTGTATCCTATCCTATCCTTTATCGTATCCTATCCTCTATCCTATTAAATCCTATATCGTATCCTCTATCCTATCCTATCCTCTATCGTATCATATCCTCTATCCTATCCTATCCTCTATCGTATCCTATCCTCCATCCTATCCTATCCTCTACCCTATATTATCCTCTATCCTATCCCATCCTCTATCCTATCCTATCCTCTATCCTATCCTATCCTCTATCCTATCCTATCCTCTATCCTATTAAATCCTATATCGTATCCTCTATCCTATCCAATCCTATATCCTATTCTCTATCCTATCCTATCATCTATCGTAGCCTATCCCCTATGCTATCCAATCCTCTATCCTATCCAATCCGCTATCCTATCCAATCCTATATCCTATTCTCTATCCTATCCTATCCTATCCTTTATCGTATCCTATCCTCTATCCTATTAAATCCTATATCGGATCCTCTATCCTATCCTATCCTCTATCCTATCCTATCCTTTATCCTATCCTATCCTCTATCCTATCCTATCCTCTATCCTATTCTATCCTCTATCCTATCCAATCCTATATCCTATTCTCTATCCTATCCTATCCTCTATCGTATCCTATCCCCTATCCTATCCAATCCTCTATCCTATCCTATCCGCTATCCTATCCAATCCTATATCCTATTCTCTATCCTATCCTATCCTCTATCCTATCCTATCCTTTATCGTATCCTATCCTCTATCCTATTAAATCCTATATCGTATCCTCTATCCTATCCTATCCTCTATCGTATCATATCCTCTATCCTATCCTATCCTCTATCGTATCCTATCCTCCATCCTATCCTATCCTCTATCCTATATTATCCTCTATCCTATCCCATCCTCTATCCTATCCTATCCTCTATCCTATCCTATCCTCTATCCTATCCTATCCTCTATCCTATTAAATCCTATATCGTATCCTCTATCATATCCTATCCTCTATCCTATCCTATCCTCTATCCTATCCTTATCCTCTATCGTAACCTATCCTCTATCCTATCCCATCCTCTATCCTATCCTATCCTCTATCCTATCCTATCCTCTATCATATCCTATCCTCTATCCTATCCTATTCTCTATCCTATCCTTTCCTCTATCCTATCCTATTCTCTATCCTATCCTATCCTCTATCCTATCGTATCCTCTATCGTATCCTATCCTCTATCCTATTAAATCCTATATCGTATCCTCTATCCTATCCTATCCTCTATCCTATCCTATCCTCTATCCTATCCTATCCTCTATCCTATCCTATCCTATCCTCTATCCTATCCAATCCTCTATCCTATCCCATCCTCTATCCTATCCTATCCTCTATCCTATCCTATCCTCTATCCTATCCTATCCTCTATCCCATCCTATTCTCTATCCTATCCTATCCTCTATCCTATCCTATCCTCTATCATATCCTATCCTCTATCCTATCCTATCCTGTATCCTATCCTATCCTCTATCCTATCCTATCCTCTATCCTATTAAATCCTATATCGTATCCTCTATCCTATCCAATCCTATATCCTATTCTCTATCCTATCCTATCCTCTATCGTATCCTATCCTCTATCCTATCCAATCCTCTATCCTATCCTATCCGCTATCCTATCCAATCCTATATCCTATTCTCTATCCTATCCTATCCTCTATCCTATCCTATCCTTTATCGTATCCTATCCTCTATCCTATTCTATCCTCTATCCTATCCAATCCTATATCCTATTCTCTATCCTATCCTATCCTCTATCGTATCCTATCCCCTATCCTATCCAATCCTCTATCCTATCCTATCCGCTATCCTATCCAATCCTATATCCTATTCTCTATCCTATCCTATCCTGTATCCTATCCTATCCTTTATCGTATCCTATCCTCTATCCTATTAAATCCTATATCGTATCCTCTATCCTATCCTATCCTCTATCGTATCATATCCTCTATCCTATCCTATCCTCTATCGTATCCTATCCTCCATCCTATCCTATCCTCTACCCTATATTATCCTCTATCCTATCCCATCCTCTATCCTATCCTATCCTCTATCCTATCCTATCCTCTATCCTATCCTATCCTCTATCCTATTAAATCCTATATCGTATCCTCTATCCTATCCAATCCTATATCCTATTCTCTATCCTATCCTATCATCTATCGTAGCCTATCCCCTATGCTATCCAATCCTCTATCCTATCCAATCCGCTATCCTATCCAATCCTATATCCTATTCTCTATCCTATCCTATCCTATCCTTTATCGTATCCTATCCTCTATCCTATTAAATCCTATATCGGATCCTCTATCCTATCCTATCCTCTATCCTATCCTATCCTTTATCCTATCCTATCCTCTATCCTATCCTATCCTCTATCCTATTCTATCCTCTATCCTATCCAATCCTATATCCTATTCTCTATCCTATCCTATCCTCTATCGTATCCTATCCCCTATCCTATCCAATCCTCTATCCTATCCTATCCGCTATCCTATCCAATCCTATATCCTATTCTCTATCCTATCCTATCCTCTATCCTATCCTATCCTTTATCGTATCCTATCCTCTATCCTATTAAATCCTATATCGTATCCTCTATCCTATCCTATCCTCTATCGTATCATATCCTCTATCCTATCCTATCCTCTATCGTATCCTATCCTCCATCCTATCCTATCCTCTATCCTATATTATCCTCTATCCTATCCCATCCTCTATCCTATCCTATCCTCTATCCTATCCTATCCTCTATCCTATCCTATCCTCTATCCTATTAAATCCTATATCGTATCCTCTATCATATCCTATCCTCTATCCTATCCTATCCTCTATCCTATCCTTATCCTCTATCGTAACCTATCCTCTATCCTATCCCATCCTCTATCCTATCCTATCCTCTATCCTATCCTATCCTCTATCATATCCTATCCTCTATCCTATCCTATGCTGTATCCTATCCTATCCTCTATCCTATCCTATCCTCTATCCTATCCTATCCTGTATCATATCCTATCCTCTATCCTATCCTATCCTCTATCCTATTCTATCCTCTATCCTATCCAATCCTATATCCTATCCTCTATCCTATCCTATCCTGTATCCTATCCTATCCTTTATCGTATCCTATCCTCTATCCTATTAAATCCTATATCCTATCCTCTATCCTATATTATCCCCTATCCTACCCCATCCTCTATCCTATCATATCCTCTATCCTATATTATCCTCCATCCTATCCCATCCTCTATCCTATCCTATCCTCTATCCTATCCTATCCTCTATCCTATCCTTTCCTCTATCCTATCCTATTCTCTATCCTATCCTATCCTCTATCCTATCGTATCCTCTATCGTATCCTATCCTCTATCCTATTAAATCCTATATCGTATCCTCTATCCTATCCTATCCTCTATCCTATCCTATCCTCTATCCTATCCTATCCTCTATCCTATCCTATCCTCTATCCTATCCTATCCTCTATCCTATCCTATCCTCTATCCTATCCTATCCTCTATCCTATCCTATCCTATCCTCTATCCTATCCTATCCTCTATCCTATCCCATCCTCTATCCTATCCTATCCTCTATCCTATCCTATCCTCTATCCTATCCTATCCTCTATCCCATCCTATTCTCTATCCTATCCTATCCTCTATCCTATCCTATCCTCTATCATATCCTATCCTCTATCCTATCCTATCCTGTATCCTATCCTATCCTCTATCCTATCCTATCCTCTATCCTATTAAATCCTATATCGTATCCTCTATCCTATCCTATCCTCTATCGTATCATATCCTCTATCCTATCCTATCCTCTATCGTATCCTATCCTCCATCCTATCCTATCCTCTATCCTATATTATCCTCTATCCTATCCTATCCTCTATCCTATCCAATCCTCTATCCTATCCTATCCTCTATCCTATCCTATCCTCTATCCTATTAAATCCTATATCGTATCCTCTATCCTATCCAATCCTATATCCTATTCTCTATCCTATCCTATCCTCTATCGTATCCTATCCCCTATCCTATCCAATCCTCTATCCTATCCTATCCGCTATGCTATCCAATCCTATATCCTATTCTCTATCCTATCCTATCCTCTATCCTATCCTATCCTTTATCGTATCCTATCCTCTATCCTATTAAATCCTATATCGTATCCTCTATCCTATCCTATCCTCTATCGTATCATATCCTCTATCCTATCCTATCCTCTATCGTATCCTATCCTCCATCCTATCCTATCCTCTATCCTATCCCATCCGCTATCCTATCCTATCCTCTATCCTATCCTATCCTCTATCCTATCCTATCCTCTATCCTATTAAATCCTATATCGTATCCTCTATCATATCCTATCCTCTATCCTATCCTATCCTCTATCCTATCCTTATCCTCTATCGTATCCTATCCTCTATCCTATCCCATCCTCTATCCTATCCTATCCCCTATCCTATCCTATCCTCTATCATATCCTATCCTCTATCCTATCCTATTCTCTATCCTATCCTATCCTCTATCCTATCCTATACTCTATCATATCCTATCCTCTATCCTATCCTATGCTGTATCCTATCCTATCCTCTATCCTATCCTATCCTCTATCCTATCCTATCCTTTATCGTATCCTATCCTCTATCCTATTAAATCCTATATCCTATCCTCTATCCTATATTATCCTCTATCCTACCCCATCCTCTATCCTATCCTATCCTCTATCCTATATTATCCTCTATCCTATCCCATCCTCTATCCTATCCTATCCTCTATCCTATCCTATCCTCTATCCTATCCTTTCCTCTATCCTATCCTATTCTCTATCCTATCCTATCCTCTATCCTATCGTATCCTCTATCGTATCCTATCCTCTATCCTATTAAATCCTATATCGTATCCTCTATCCTATCCTATCCTCTATCCTATCCTATCCTCTATCCTATCCTATCCTCTATCCTATCCTATCCTCTATCCTATCCTATCCTCTATCCTATCCTATCCTCTATCCTATCCCATCCTCTATCCTATCCTATCCTCTATCCTATCCTATCCTCTATCCCATCCTATTCTCTATCCTATCCTATCCTCTATCCTATCCTATCCTCTATCATATCCTATCCTCTATCCTATCCTATCCTCTATCCTATCCTATCCTTTATCGTATCCTATCCTCTATCCTATTAAATCGTATATCGGATCCTCTATCCTATCCTATCCTCTATCCTATCCTATCCTCTATCCTATCCTATCCTCTATCCTATTCTATCCTCTATTCTATCCAATCCTATATCCTATTCTCTATCCTATTCTCTATCCTATCCTATCCTCTATCGTATCCTATCCCCTATCCTATCCAATCCTCTATCCTATCCTATCCGCTATCCTATCCAATCCTATATCCTATTCTCTATCCTATCCTATCCTCTATCCTATCCTATCCTTTATCGTATCCTATCCTCTATCCTATTAAATCCTATATCGGATCCTCTATCAAATCCTATCCTCTATCCTATCCTATCCTCTATCCTATCCTATTCTCTATCCTATCCTATCCTCTATCCTATCCTATCCTCTATCATATCTATCTATCCTATATATCTATCCTATATATCTATCCTATCCTATCCGCTATGCTATCCAATCCTATATACTATTCTCTATCCTATCCTATCCTCTATCCTATCCTATCCTTTATCGTATCCTATCCTCTATCCTATTAAATCCTATATCGTATCCTCTATCCTATCCTATCCTCTATCGTATCATATCCTCTTTCCTATCCTATCCTCTATCCTATCCTATCCTGTATCCTATCCTATCCTCTATCCTATTCTATCCTCTATCCTATACAATCCTATATCCTATTCTCTATCCTATCCTATCCTCTATCGTATCCTATCCCCTATCCTATCCAATCCTCTATCCTATCCTATCCGCTATCCTATCCAATCCTATATCCTATTCTCTATCCTATCCTATCCTCTATCCTATCCTATTCTCTATCCTATCCTATCCTCTATCCTATCGTATCCTCTATCGTATCCTATCCTCTATCCTATTAAATCCTATATCGTATCCTCTATCCTATCCTATCCTCTATCCTATCCTATCCTCTATCCTATCCTATCCTCTATCCTATCCTATCCTCTATCCTACCCTATCCTATCCTCTATCCTATCCCATCCTCTATCCTATCCTATCCTTTATCCTATCCTATCCTCTATCCTATCCTATCCTCTATCCTATTCTATCCTCTATCCTATCCTATCCTCTATCCTATCCTATCCTCTATCCTATTAAATCCTATATCGTATCCTCTATCATATCCTATCCTCTATCCTATCCTATCCTTTATCGTATCCTATCCTCTATCCTATTAAATCCTATATCGTATCATCTATCCTATCCTATCCTCTATCCTATCCTATCCTCTATCCTATCCTATCCTCTATCCTATCCTATCCTCTATCCTATCCTATCCTCTATCCTACCCTATCCTATCCTCTATCCTATCCCATCCTCTATCCTATCCTATCCTTTATCCTATCCTATCCTCTATCCTATCCTATCCTCTATCCTATTCTATCCTCTATCCTATCCTATCCTCTATCCTATCCTATCCTCTATCCTATTAAATCCTATATCGTATCCTCTATCATATCCTATCCTCTATCCTATCCTATCCTTTATCGTATCCTATCCTCTATCCTATTAAATCCTATATCGTATCCTCTATCCTATCCTATCCTCTATCGTATCATATCCTCTATCCTATCCTATCCTCTATCGTATCCTATCCTCCATCCTATCCTATCCTCTATCCTATATTATCCTCTATCCTATCCCATCCTCTATCCTATCCTTATCCTCTATCGTATCCTATCCTCTATCCTATCCTATCCTCTATCCTATCCTATCCTCTATCCTATCCTATCCTCTATCCTATTCTATCCTCTATTCTATCCAATCCTATATCCTATTCTCTATCCTATTCTCTATCCTATCCTATCCTCTATCGTATCCTATCCCCTATCCTATCCAATCCTCTATCCTATCCTATCCGCTATCCTATCCAATCCTATATCCTATTCTCTATCCTATCCTATCCTCTATCCTATCCTATCCTTTATCGTATCCTATCCTCTATCCTATTAAATCCTATATCGGATCCTCTATCAAATCCTATCCTCTATCCTATCCTATCCTCTATCCTATCCTATCCTCTATCCTATCCTATCCTCTATCCTATTCTATCCTCTATCCTATCCAATCCTATATCCTATTCTCTATCCTATCCTATCCTCTATCGTACCCTATCCCCTATCCTATCCAATCCTCTATCCTATCCTATCCGCTATCCTATCCAATCCTATATCCTATCCTCTATCCTATCCTATCCTCTATCCTATTAAATCCTATATCGTATCCTCTATCATATCCTATCCTCTATCCTATCCTTATCCTCTACCGTATCCTATACTCTATCCTATCCCATCCTCTATCCTATCCTATCCTCTATCCTATCCTATCCTCTATCCTATCCTATCCTCTATCCTATCCTATCCGCTATGCTATCCAATCCTATATCCTATCCTCTATCCTATCCTATCCTCTATCCTATCCTATCCTTTATCGTATCCTATCCTCTATCCTATTAAATCCTATATCGTATCCTCTATCCTATCCTATCCTCTATCGTATCATATCCTCTATCCTATCCTATCCTCTATCCTATCCTATCCTGTATCCTATCCTATCCTCTATCCTATTCTATCCTCTATCCTATACAATCCTATATCCTATTCTCTATCCTATCCTATCCTCTATCGTATCCTATCCCCTATCCTATCCAATCCTCTATCCTATCCTATCCGCTATCCTATCCAATCCTATATCCTATTCTCTATCCTATCCTATCCTCTATCCTATCCTATTCTCTATCCTATCCTATCCTCTATCCTATCGTATCCTCTATCGTATCCTATCCTCTATCCTATTAAATCCTATATCGTATCCTCTATCCTATCCTATCCTCTATCCTATCCTATCCTCTATCCTATCCTATCCTCTATCCTATCCTATCCTCTATCCTATCCTATCCTATCCTCTATCCTATCCTATCCTCTATCCTATCCCATCCTCTATCCTATCCTATCCTCTATCCTATCCTATCCTCTATCCTATCCTATCCTCTATCCCATCCTATTCTCTATCCTATCCTATCCTCTATCCTATCCTATCCTCTATCATATCCTATCCTCTATCCTATCCTATCCTGTATCCTATCCTATCCTCTATCCTATCCTATCCTCTATCCTATTAAATCCTATATCGTATCCTCTATCCTATCCTATCCTCTATCGTATCATATCCTCTATCCTATCCTATCCTCTATCGTATCCTATCCTCCATCCTATCCTATCCTCTATCCTATATTATCCTCTATCCTATCCCATCCTCTATCCTATCCTATCCTCTATCCTATCCTATCCTCTATCCTATCCTATCCTCTATCCTATTAAATCCTATATCGTATCCTCTATCCTATCGAATCCTATATCCTATTCTCTATCCTATCCTATCCTCTATCGTATCCTATCCCCTATCCTATCCAATCCTCTATCCTATCCTATCCGCTATCCTATCCAATCCTATATCCTATTCTCTGTCCTATCCTATCCTCTATCCTATCCTATCCTTTATCGTATCCTATCCTCTATCCTATTAAATCCTAAATCGTATCCTCTATCCTATCCTATCCTCTATCGTATCATATCCTCTATCCTATCCTATCCTCTATCGTATCCTATCCTCCATCCTATCCTATCCTCTATCCTAACCCATCCTCTATCCTATCCTATCCTCTATCCTATCCTATCCTCTATCCTATCCAATCCTCTATCCTATCCTATCCTCTATCCTATCCTATCCTCTATCCTATTAAATCCTATATCGTATCCTCTATCCTATCCAATCCTATATCCTATTCTCTATCCTATCCTATCCTCTATCGTATCCTATCCCCTATCCTATCCAATCCTCTATCCTATCCTATCCGCTATGCTATCCAATCCTATATCCTATTCTCTATCCTATCCTATCCTCTATCCTATCCTATCCTTTATCGTATCCTATCCTCTATCCTATTAAATCCTATATCGTATCCTCTATCCTATCCTATCCTCTATCGTATCATATCCTCTATCCTATCCTATCCTCTATCGTATCCTATCCTCCATCCTATCCTATCCTCTATCCTATCCCATCCTCTATCCTATCCTATCCTCTATCCTATCCTATCCTCTATCCTATCCTATCCTCTATCCTATTAAATCCTATATCGTATCCTCTATCGTATCCTATCCCCTATCCTATCCAATCCTCTATCCTATCCTATCCGCTATCCTATCCAATCCTATATCCTATTCTCTATCCTATCCTATTCTCTATCCTATCCTATTCTCTATCCTATCCTATCCTCTATCCTATCGTATCCTCTATCGTATCCTATCCTCTATCCTATTAAATCCTATATCGTATCCTCTATCCTATCCTATCCTCTATCCTATCCTATCCTCTATCCTATCCTATCCTCTATCCTATCCTATCCTCTATCCTATCCTATCCTATCCTCTATCCTATCCTATCCTCTATCCTATTAAATCCTATATCGTATCCTCTATCCTATCCTATCCTCTATCGTATCATATCCTCTATCCTATCCTATCCTCTATCGTATCCTATCCTCCATCCTATCCTATCCTCTATCCTATATTATCCTCTATCCTATCCCATCCTCTATCCTATCCTATCCTCTATCCTATCCTATCCTCTATCCTATCCTATCCTCTATCCTATTAAATCCTATATCGTATCCTCTATCCTATCCAATCCTATATCCTATTCTCTATCCTATCCTATCCTCTATCGTATCCTATCCCCTATCCTATCCAATCCTCTATCCTATCCTATCCGCTATCCTATCCAATCCTATATCCTATTCTCTGTCCTATCCTATCCTCTATCCTATCCTATCCTTTATCGTATCCTATCCTCTATCCTATTAAATCCTAAATCGTATCCTCTATCCTATCCTATCCTCTATCGTATCATATCCTCTATCCTATCCTATCCTCTATCGTATCCTATCCTCCATCCTATCCTATCCTCTATCCTAACCCATCCTCTATCCTATCCTATCCTCTATCCTATCCTATCCTCTATCCTATCCAATCCTCTATCCTATCCTATCCTCTATCCTATCCTATCCTCTATCCTATTAAATCCTATATCGTATCCTCTATCCTATCCAATCCTATATCCTATTCTCTATCCTATCCTATCCTCTATCGTATCCTATCCCCTATCCTATCCAATCCTCTATCCTATCCTATCCGCTATGCTATCCAATCCTATATCCTATTCTCTATCCTATCCTATCCTCTATCCTATCCTATCCTTTATCGTATCCTATCCTCTATCCTATTAAATCCTATATCGTATCCTCTATCCTATCCTATCCTCTATCGTATCATATCCTCTATCCTATCCTATCCTCTATCGTATCCTATCCTCCATCCTATCCTATCCTCTATCCTATCCCATCCTCTATCCTATCCTATCCTCTATCCTATCCTATCCTCTATCCTATCCTATCCTCTATCCTATTAAATCCTATATCGTATCCTCTATCATATCCTATCCTCTATCCTATCCTATCCTCTATCCTATCCTTATCCTCTATCGTATCCTATCCTCTATCCTATCCCATCCTCTATCCTATCCTATCCTCTATCCTATCCTATCCTCTATCATATCCTATCCTCTATCCTATCCTATTCTCTATCCTATCCTATCCTCTATCCTATCCTATACTCTATCATATCCTATCCTCTATCCTATCCTATGCTGTATCCTATCCTATCCTCTATCCTATCCTATCCTCTAACCTATCCTATCCTTTATCGTATCCTATCCTCTATCCTATTAAATCCTATATCCTATCCTCTATCCTATTAAATCCTATATCCTATCCTCTATCCTATATTATCCTCTATCCTACCCCATCCTCTATCCTATCCTATCCTCTATCCTATATTATCCTCTATCCTATCCCATCCTCTATCCTATCCTATCCTCTATCCTATCCTATCCTCTATCCTATCCTTTCCTCTATCCTATCCTATTCTCTATCCTATCCTATCCTCTATCCTATCGTATCCTCTATCGTATCCTATCCTCTATCCTATTAAATCCTATATCGTATCCTCTATCCTATCCTATCCTCTATCCTATCCTATCCTCTATCCTATCCTATCCTCTATCCTATCCTATCCTCTATCCTATCCTATCCTCTATCCTATCCTATCCTCTATCCTATCCCATCCTCTATCCTATCCTATCCTCTATCCTATCCTATCCTCTATCCCATCCTATTCTCTATCCTATCCTATCCTCTATCCTATCCTATCCTCTATCATATCCTATCCTCTATCCTATCCTATCCTCTATCCTATCCTATCCTTTATCGTATCCTATCCTCTATCCTATTAAATCGTATATCGGATCCTCTATCCTATCCTATCCTCTATCCTATCCTATCCTCCATCCTATCCTATCCTCTATCCTAACCCATCCTCTATCCTATCCTATCCTCTATCCTATCCTATCCTCTATCCTATCCAATCCTCTATCCTATCCTATCCTCTATCCTATCCTATCCTCTATCCTATTAAATCCTATATCGTATCCTCTATCCTATCCAATCCTATATCCTATTCTCTATCCTATCCTATCCTCTATCGTATCCTATCCCCTATCCTATCCAATCCTCTATCCTATCCTATCCGCTATGCTATCCAATCCTATATCCTATTCTCTATCCTATCCTATCCTCTATCCTATCCTATCCTTTATCGTATCCTATCCTCTATCCTATTAAATCCTATATCGTATCCTCTATCCTATCCTATCCTCTATCGTATCATATCCTCTATCCTATCCTATCCTCTATCGTATCCTATCCTCCATCCTATCCTATCCTCTATCCTATCCCATCCTCTATCCTATCCTATCCTCTATCCTATCCTATCCTCTATCCTATCCTATCCTCTATCCTATTAAATCCTATATCGTATCCTCTATCGTATCCTATCCCCTATCCTATCCAATCCTCTATCCTATCCTATCCGCTATCCTATCCAATCCTATATCCTATTCTCTATCCTATCCTATTCTCTATCCTATCCTATTCTCTATCCTATCCTATCCTCTATCCTATCGTATCCTCTATCGTATCCTATCCTCTATCCTATTAAATCCTATATCGTATCCTCTATCCTATCCTATCCTCTATCCTATCCTATCCTCTATCCTATCCTATCCTCTATCCTATCCTATCCTCTATCCTATCCTATCCTATCCTCTATCCTATCCTATCCTCTATCCTATTAAATCCTATATCGTATCCTCTATCCTATCCTATCCTCTATCGTATCATATCCTCTATCCTATCCTATCCTCTATCGTATCCTATCCTCCATCCTATCCTATCCTCTATCCTATATTATCCTCTATCCTATCCCATCCTCTATCCTATCCTATCCTCTATCCTATCCTATCCTCTATCCTATCCTATCCTCTATCCTATTAAATCCTATATCGTATCCTCTATCCTATCCAATCCTATATCCTATTCTCTATCCTATCCTATCCTCTATCGTATCCTATCCCCTATCCTATCCAATCCTCTATCCTATCCTATCCGCTATGCTATCCAATCCTATATCCTATTCTCTATCCTATCCTATCCTCTATCCTATCCTATCCTTTATCGTATCCTATCCTCTATCCTATTAAATCCTATATCGTATCCTCTATCCTATCCTATCCTCTATCGTATCATATCCTCTATCCTATCCTATCCTCTATCGTATCCTATCCTCCATCCTATCCTATCCTCTATCCTATCCCATCCTCTATCCTATCCTATCCTCTATCCTATCCTATCCTCTATCCTATCCTATCCTCTATCCTATTAAATCCTATATCGTATCCTCTATCATATCCTATCCTCTATCCTATCCTATCCTCTATCCTATCCTTATCCTCTATCGTATCCTATCCTCTATCCTATCCCATCCTCTATCCTATCCTATCCTCTATCCTATCCTATCCTCTATCATATCCTATCCTCTATCCTATCCTATTCTCTATCCTATCCTATCCTCTATCCTATCCTATACTCTATCATATCCTATCCTCTATCCTATCCTATGCTGTATCCTATCCTATCCTCTATCCTATCCTATCCTCTAACCTATCCTATCCTTTATCGTATCCTATCCTCTATCCTATTAAATCCTATATCCTATCCTCTATCCTATTAAATCCTATATCCTATCCTCTATCCTATATTATCCTCTATCCTACCCCATCCTCTATCCTATCCTATCCTCTATCCTATATTATCCTCTATCCTATCCCATCCTCTATCCTATCCTATCCTCTATCCTATCCTATCCTCTATCCTATCCTTTCCTCTATCCTATCCTATTCTCTATCCTATCCTATCCTCTATCCTATCGTATCCTCTATCGTATCCTATCCTCTATCCTATTAAATCCTATATCGTATCCTCTATCCTATCCTATCCTCTATCCTATCCTATCCTCTATCCTATCCTATCCTCTATCCTATCCTATCCTCTATCCTATCCTATCCTCTATCCTATCCTATCCTCTATCCTATCCCATCCTCTATCCTATCCTATCCTCTATCCTATCCTATCCTCTATCCCATCCTATTCTCTATCCTATCCTATCCTCTATCCTATCCTATCCTCTATCATATCCTATCCTCTATCCTATCCTATCCTCTATCCTATCCTATCCTTTATCGTATCCTATCCTCTATCCTATTAAATCGTATATCGGATCCTCTATCCTATCCTATCCTCTATCCTATCCTATCCTCTATCCTATCCTATCCTCTATCCTATTCTATCCTCTATTCTATCCAATCCTATATCCTATTCTCTATCCTATTCTCTATCCTATCCTATCCTCTATCGTATCCTATCCCCTATCCTATCCAATCCTCTATCCTATCCTATCCGCTATCCTATCCAATCCTATATCCTATTCTCTATCCTATCCTATCCTCTATCCTATCCTATCCTTTATCGTATCCTATCCTCTATCCTATTAAATCCTATATCGGATCCTCTATCAAATCCTATCCTCTATCCTATCCTATCCTCTATCCTATCCTATCCTCTATCCTATCCTATCCTCTATCCTATTCTATCCTCTATCCTATCCAATCCTATATCCTATTCTCTATCCTATCCTATCCTCTATCGTACCCTATCCCCTATCCTATCCAATCCTCTATCCTATCCTATCCGCTATCCTATCCAATCCTATATCCTATCCTCTATCCTATCCTATCCTCTATCCTATTAAATCCTATATCGTATCCTCTATCATATCCTATCCTCTATCCTATCCTATCCTCTATCCTATCCTTATCCTCTATCGTATCCTATACTCTATCCTATCCCATCCTCTATCCTATCCTATCCTCTATCCTATCCTATCCTCTATCCTATCCTATCCTCTATCCTATCCTATTCTCTATCCTATCCTATCCTCTATCCTATCCTATCCTCTATCCTATCCCATCCTCTATCCTATCCTATCCTCTATCCTATCCTATCATCAATCCTATCCTATCCTCTATCCCATCCTATTCTCTATCCTATCCTATCCTCTATCCTATCCTATCCTCTATCATATCCTATCCTCTATCCTATCCTATCCTGTATCCTATCCTATCCTCTATCCTATTCTATCCTCTATCCTATACAATCCTATATCCTATTCTCTATCCTATCCTATCCTCTATCGTATCCTATCCCCTATCCTATCCAATCCTCTATCCTATCCTATCCGCTATCCTATCCAATCCTATATCCTATTCTCTATCCTATCCTATCCTCTATCCTATCCTATCCTCTATCCCATCCTATTCTCTATCCTATCCTATCCTCTATCCTATCCTATCCTCTATCATATCCTATCCTCTATCCTATCCTATCCTGTATCCTATCCTATCCTCTATCCTATTCTATCCTCTATCCTATACAATCCTATATCCTATTCTCTATCCTATCCTATCCTCTATCGTATCCTATCCCCTATCCTATCCAATCCTCTATCCTATCCTATCCGCTATCCTATCCAATCCTATATCCTATTCTCTATCCTATCCTATCCTCTATCCTATCCTATTCTCTATCCTATCCTATCCTCTATCCTATCGTATCCTCTATCGTATCCTATCCTCTATCCTATTAAATCCTATATCGTATCCTCTATCCTATCCTATCCTCTATCCTATCCTATCGTCTATCCTATCCTATCCTCTATCCTATCCTATCCTCTATCCTATCCTATCCTCTATCCTATCCTATCCTCTATCCTATCCTATCCTCTATCCTATCCTATCCTCTATCCTATCCCATCCTCTATCCTATCCTATCCTCTATCCTATCCTATCCTCTATCCCATCCTATTCTCTATCCTATCCTATCCTCTATCCTATCCTATCCTCTATCATATCCTATCCTCTATCCTATCCTATCCTCTATCCTATCCTATCCTTTATCGTATCCTATCCTCTATCCTATTAAATCGTATATCGGATCCTCTATCCTATCCTATCCTCTATCCTATCCTATCCTCTATCCTATCCTATCCTCTATCCTATTCTATCCTCTATTCTATCCAATCCTATATCCTATTCTCTATCCTATTCTCTATCCTATCCTATCCTCTATCGTATCCTATCCCCTATCCTATCCAATCCTCTATCCTATCCTATCCGCTATCCTATCCAATCCTATATCCTATTCTCTATCCTATCCTATCCTCTATCCTATCCTATCCTTTATCGTATCCTATCCTCTATCCTATTAAATCCTATATCGGATCCTCTATCAAATCCTATCCTCTATCCTATCCTATCCTCTATCCTATCCTATCCTCTATCCTATCCTATCCTCTATCCTATTCTATCCTCTATCCTATCCAATCCTATATCCTATTCTCTATCCTATCCTATCCTCTATCGTACCCTATCCCCTATCCTATCCAATCCTCTATCCTATCCTATCCGCTATCCTATCCAATCCTATATCCTATCCTCTATCCTATCCTATCCTCTATCCTATTAAATCCTATATCGTATCCTCTATCATATCCTATCCTCTATCCTATCCTATCCTCTATCCTATCCTTATCCTCTATCGTATCCTATACTCTATCCTATCCCATCCTCTATCCTATCCTATCCTCTATCCTATCCTATCCTCTATCCTATCCTATCCTCTATCCTATCCTATTCTCTATCCTATCCTATCCTCTATCCTATCCTATCCTCTATCCTATCCCATCCTCTATCCTATCCTATCCTCTATCCTATCCTATCCTCAATCCTATCCTATCCTCTATCCCATCCTATTCTCTATCCTATCCTATCCTCTATCCTATCCTATCCTCTATCATATCCTATCCTCTATCCTATCCTATCCTGTATCCTATCCTATCCTCTATCCTATTCTATCCTCTATCCTATACAATCCTATATCCTATTCTCTATCCTATCCTATCCTCTATCGTATCCTATCCCCTATCCTATCCAATCCTCTATCCTATCCTATCCGCTATCCTATCCAATCCTATATCCTATTCTCTATCCTATCCTATCCTCTATCCTATCCTATTCTCTATCCTATCCTATCCTCTATCCTATCGTATCCTCTATCGTATCCTATCCTCTATCCTATTAAATCCTATATCGTATCCTCTATCCTATCCTATCCTCTATCCTATCCTATCCTCTATCCTATCCTATCCTCTATCCTATCCTATCCTCTATCCTATCCCATCCTCTATCCTATCCTATCCTCTATCCTATCCTATCCTCTATCCCATCCTATTCTCTATCCTATCCTATCCTCTATCCTATCCTATCCTCTATCATATCCTATCCTCTATCCTATCCTATCCTCTATCCTATCCTATCCTTTATCGTATCCTATCCTCTATCCTATTAAATCGTATATCGGATCCTCTATCCTATCCTATCCTCTATCCTATCCTATCCTCTATCCTATCCTATCCTCTATCCTATTCTATCCTCTATTCTATCCAATCCTATATCCTATTCTCTATCCTATTCTCTATCCTATCCTATCCTCTATCGTATCCTATCCCCTATCCTATCCAATCCTCTATCCTATCCTATCCGCTATCCTATCCAATCCTATATCCTATTCTCTATCCTATCCTATCCTCTATCCTATCCTATTCTCTATCCTATCCTATCCTCTATCCTATCGTATCCTCTATCGTATCCTATCCTCTATCCTATTAAATCCTATATCGTATCCTCTATCCTATCCTATCCTCTATCCTATCCTATCCTCTATCCTATCCTATCCTCTATCCTATCCTATCCTCTATCCTATCCTATCCTCTATCCTACCCTATCCTATCCTCTATCCTATCCTATCCTCTATCCTATCCCATCCTCTATCCTATCCTATCCTTTATCCTATCCTATCCTCTATCCTATCCTATCCTCTATCCTATTCTATCCTCTATCCTATCCTATCCTCTATCCTATCCTATCCTCTATCCTATTAAATCCTATATCGTATCCTCTATCATATCCTATCCTCTATCCTATCCTATCCTTTATCGTATCCTATCCTCTATCCTATTAAATCCTATATCGTATCCTCTATCCTATCCTATCCTCTATCGTATCCTATCCTCCATCCTATCCTATCCTCTATCCTATATTATCCTCTATCCTATCCCATCCTCTATCCTATCCTATCCTCTATCCTATCCTATCCTCTATCCTATTAAATCCTATATCGTATCCTCTATCATATCCTATCCTCTATCCTATCCTATCCTCTATCCTATCCTTATCCTCTATCGTATCCTATCCTCTATCCTATCCCATCCTCTATCCTATCCTATCCTCTATCCTATCCTATCCTCTATCATATCCTATCCTCTATCCTATCCTATTCTCTATCCTATCCTATCCTCTATCCTATCCTATACTCTATCATATCCTATCCTCTATCCTATCCTATGCTGTATCCTATCCTATCCTCTATCCTATCCTATCCTCTATCCTATCCTATCCTGTATCATATCCTATCCTTTATCGTATCCTATCCTCTATCCTATTCTACCCTCTATCCTATCCAATCCTATATCCTATTCTCTATCCTATCCAATCCCCTATCCTATCCTATCCGCTATCCTATCCAATCCTATATCCTATCCTCTATCCTATCCTATCCTTTATCGTATCCTATCCTCTATCCTATTAAATCCTATATCCTATCCTCTATCCTATATTATCCTCTATCCTACCCCATCCTCTATCCTATCCTATCCTCTATCCTATATTATCCTCTATCCTATCCCATCCTCTATCCTATCCTATCCTCTATCCTATCCCATCCTCTATCCTATCCTATCCTCTATCCTATCCTATCCTCTATCCTATCCTTTCCTCTATCCTATCCTATTCTCTATCCTATCCTATCATCTATCCTATCGTATCCTCTATCGTATCCTATCCTCTATCCTATTAAATCCTATATCGTATCCTCTATCATATCCTATCCTCTATCCTATCCTATCCTCTATCCTATCCTTATCCTCTATCGTATCCTATCCTCTATCCTATCCCATCCTCTATCCTATCCTATCCTCTATCCTATCCTATCCTCTATCATATCCTATCCTCTATCCTATCCTATTCTCTATCCTATCCTATCCTCTATCCTATCCTATACTCTATCATATCCCATCCTCTATCCTATCCTATCCTCTATCCTATCCTATCCTCTATCCCATCCTATTCTCTATCCTATCCTATCCTCTATCCTATCCTATCCTCTATCATATCCTATCCTCTATCCTATCCTATCCTCTATCCTATCCTATCCTTTATCGTATCCTATCCTCTATCCTATTAAATCGTATATCGGATCCTCTATCCTATCCTATCCTCTATCCTACCCTATCCTCTATCCTATCCTATCCTCTATCCTATTCTATCCTGTATTCTATCCAATCCTATATCCTATTCTCTATCCTATCCTATCCTCTATCGTATCCTATCCCCTATCCTATCCAATCCTCTATTCTATCCTATCCGCTATCCTATCCAATCCTATATCCTATTCTCTATCCTATCCTATCCTTTATCGTATCCTATCCTCTATCCTATTAAATCCTATATCGTATCCTCTATCCTATCCTATCCTCTATCGTATCATATCCTCTATCCTATCCTACCCTCTATCGTATCCTATCCTCCATCCTATCCTATCCTCTATCCTATATTATCCTCTATCCTATCCTATCCTCTATCCCATCCTATTCTCTATCCTATCCTATCCTCTATCCTATCCTATCCTCTATCATATCCTATCCTCTATCCTATCCTATCCTCTATCCTATCCTATCCTTTATCGTATCCTATCCTCTATCCTATTAAATCGTATATCGGATCCTGTATCCTATCCTATCCTCTATCCTATCCTATCCTCTATCCTATCCTATCCTCTATCCTATCCCATCCTCTATCCTATCCTATCCTCTATCCTATCCTATCCTCTATCCCATCCTATTCTCTATCCTATCCTATCCTCTATCCTATCCTATCCTCTATCATATCCTATCCTCTATCCTATCCTATCCTCTATCCTATCCTATCCTTTATCGTATCCTATCCTCTATCCTATTAAATCGTATATCGGTTCCTCTATCCTATCCTATCCTCTATCCTATCCTATCCTCTATCCTATCCTATCCTCTATCCTATTCTATCCTCTATCCTATCCAATCCTATATCCTATTCTCTATCCTATCCTATCCTCTATCGTATCCTATCCCCTATCCTATCCAATCCTCTATCCTATTATATCCGCTATCCTATCCAATCCTATATCCTATTCTCTATCCTATCCTATCCTCTATCCTATCCTATCCTTTATCGTATCCTATCCTCTATCCTATTAAATCCTATATCGTATCCTCTATCCTATCCTATCCTCTTTCGTATCATATCCTCTATCCTATCCTATCCTCTATCGTATCCTATCCTCCATCCTATCCTATCCTCTATCCTATATTATCCTCTATCCTATCCTATCCTCTATCCCATCCTATTCTCTATCCTATCCTATCCTCTAACCTATCCTATCCTCTATCATATCCTATCCTCTATCCTATCCTATCCTCTATCCTATCCTTTCCTCTATCCTATCCTATTCTCTATCCTATCCTATCATCTATCCTATCGTATCCTCTATCGTATCCTATCCTCTATCCTATTAAATCCTATATCGTATCCTCTATCATATCCTATCCTCTATCCTATCCTATCCTCTATCCTATCCTTATCCTCTATCGTATCCTATCCTCTATCCTATCCCATCCTCTATCCTATCCTATCCTCTATCCTATCCTATCCTCTATCATATCCTATCCTCTATCCTATCCTATTCTCTATCCTATCCTATCCTCTATCCTATCCTATACTCTATCATATCCCATCCTCTATCCTATCCTATCCTCTATCCTATCCTATCCTCTATCCCATCCTATTCTCTATCCTATCCTATCCTCTATCCTATCCTATCCTCTATCATATCCTATCCTCTATCCTATCCTATCCTCTATCCTATCCTATCCTTTATCGTATCCTATCCTCTATCCTATTAAATCGTATATCGGATCCTCTATCCTATCCTATCCTCTATCCTACCCTATCCTCTATCCTATCCTATCCTCTATCCTATTCTATCCTGTATTCTATCCAATCCTATATCCTATTCTCTATCCTATCCTATCCTCTATCGTATCCTATCCCCTATCCTATCCAATCCTCTATTCTATCCTATCCGCTATCCTATCCAATCCTATATCCTATTCTCTATCCTATCCTATCCTTTATCGTATCCTATCCTCTATCCTATTAAATCCTATATCGTATCCTCTATCCTATCCTATCCTCTATCGTATCATATCCTCTATCCTATCCTACCCTCTATCGTATCCTATCCTCCATCCTATCCTATCCTCTATCCTATATTATCCTCTATCCTATCCTATCCTCTATCCCATCCTATTCTCTATCCTATCCTATCCTCTATCCTATCCTATCCTCTATCATATCCTATCCTCTATCCTATCCTATCCTCTATCCTATCCTATCCTTTATCGTATCCTATCCTCTATCCTATTAAATCGTATATCGGATCCTGTATCCTATCCTATCCTCTATCCTATCCTATCCTCTATCCTATCCTATCCTCTATCCTATCCCATCCTCTATCCTATCCTATCCTCTATCCTATCCTATCCTCTATCCCATCCTATTCTCTATCCTATCCTATCCTCTATCCTATCCTATCCTCTATCATATCCTATCCTCTATCCTATCCTATCCTCTATCCTATCCTATCCTTTATCGTATCCTATCCTCTATCCTATTAAATCGTATATCGGTTCCTCTATCCTATCCTATCCTCTATCCTATCCTATCCTCTATCCTATCCTATCCTCTATCCTATTCTATCCTCTATCCTATCCAATCCTATATCCTATTCTCTATCCTATCCTATCCTCTATCGTATCCTATCCCCTATCCTATCCAATCCTCTATCCTATTATATCCGCTATCCTATCCAATCCTATATCCTATTCTCTATCCTATCCTATCCTCTATCCTATCCTATCCTTTATCGTATCCTATCCTCTATCCTATTAAATCCTATATCGTATCCTCTATCCTATCCTATCCTCTTTCGTATCATATCCTCTATCCTATCCTATCCTCTATCGTATCCTATCCTCCATCCTATCCTATCCTCTATCCTATATTATCCTCTATCCTATCCTATCCTCTATCCCATCCTATTCTCTATCCTATCCTATCCTCTAACCTATCCTATCCTCTATCATATCCTATCCTCTATCCTATCCTATCCTCTATCCTATCCTATCCTTTATCGTATCCTATCCTCTATCCTATTAAATCGTATATCGGATCCTCTATCCTATCCTATCCTCTATCCTATCCTATCCTCTATCCTATCCTATCCTCTATCCTATCCTATCCTCTATCCTATTCTATCCTCTATCCTATACAATCCTATATCCTATTCTCTATCCTATCCTATCCTCTATCGTATCCTATCCCCTATCCTATCCAATCCTCTATCCTATCCTATCCGCTATCCTATCCAATCCTATATCCTATCCTCTATCCTATCCTATCCTCTATCGTATCATATCCTCTATCCTATCCTATCCTCTATCGTATCCTATCCTCCATCCTATCCTATCCTCTATCCTATATTATCCTCTATCCTATCCCATCCTCTATCCTATCCTATCCTCTATCCTATCCTATCCTCTATCCTATCCCATCCTCTATCCTATTAAATCCTATATCGTATCCTCTATCCTATCCAATCCTATATCCTATTCTCTATCCTATCCTATCCTCTATCGTATCCTATCCCCTATCCTATCCAATCCTCTATCCTATCCTATCCGCTATCCTATCCAATCCTATATCCTATTCTCTATCCTATCCTATCCTCTATCCTATCCTATCCTTTATCGTATCCTATCCTCTATCCTATTAAATCCTATATCGGATCCTCTATCCTATCCTATCCTCTATCCTATCCTATCCTTTATCCTATCCTATCCTCTATCCTATCCTATCCTCTATCCTATCCTATCCTCTATCCTATTCTATCCTCTATCCTATCCAATCCTATATCCTATTCTCTATCCTATCCTATCCTCTATCGTATCCTATCCCCTATCCTATCCAATCCTCTATCCTATCCTATCCGCTATCCTATCCAATCCTATATCCTATTCTCTATCCTATCCTATCCTCTATCCTATCCTATCCTTTATCGTATCCTATCCTCTATCCTATTAAATCCTATATCGTATCCTCTATACTATCCTATCCTCTATCGTATCATATCCTCTATCCTATCCTATCCTCTATCGTATCCTATCCTCCATCCTATCCTATCCTCTATCCTATATTATCCTCTGTCCTATCCCATGCTCTATCCTATCCTATCCTCCATCCTATCCTATCCTCTATCCTATCCTATCCTCTATCCTATTAAATACTATATCGTATCCTCTATCATATCCTATCCTCTATCCTATCCTATCCTCTATCCTATCCTTATCCTCTATCGTATCCTATCCTCTATCCTATCCCATCCTCTATCCTATCCTATCCTCTATCCTATCCTATCCTCTATCATATCCTATCCTCTATCCTATCCTATTCTCTATCCTATCCTATCCTCTATCCTATCCTATCCTCTATCATATCCTATCCTCTATCCTATCCTATGCTGTATCCTATCCTATCCTCTATCCTATCCTATCCTCTATCCTATCCTATCCTGTATCATATCCTATCCTCTATCCTATCCTATCCTCTATCCTATTCTATCCTCTATCCTATCCAATCCTATATCCTATTCTCTATCCTATCCAATCCCCTATCCTATCCTATCCGCTATCCTATCCAATCCTATATCCTATCCTCTATCCTATCCTATCCTTTATCGTATCCTATCCTCTATCCTATTAAATCCTATATCCTATCCTCTATCCTATATTATCCTCTATCCTACCCCATCCTCTATCCTATCCTATCCTCTATCCTATATTATCCTCTATCCTATCCCATCCTCTATCCTATCCTATCCTCTATCCTATCCTATCCTCTATCCTATCCTTTCCTCTATCCTATCCTATTCTCTATCCTATCCTATCCTCTATCCTATCGTATCCTCTATCGTATCCTATCCTCTATCCTATTAAATCCTATATCGTATCCTCTATCCTATCCTATCCTCTATCCTATCCTATCCTCTATCCTATCCTATCCTCTATCCTATCCTATCCTCTATCCTATCCTATCCTCTATCCTATCCTATCCTCTATCCTATCCCATCCTCTATCCTATCCTATCCTCTATCCTATCCTATCCTCTATCCTATTCTATCCTCTATCCTATCCAATCCTATATCCTATTCTCTATCCTATCCTATCCTCTATCGTATCCTATCCCCTATCCTATCCTATCCTCTATCCTATCCTATCCTTTATCGTATCCTATCCTCTATCCTATTAAATCCTATATCGTATCCTCTATCCTATCCTATCCTCTATCGTATCATATCCTCTATCCTATCCTATCCTCTATCGTATCCTATCCTCCATCCTATCCTATCCTCTATCCTATATTATCCTCTATCCTATCCCATCCTCTATCCTATCCTATCCTCTATCCTATCCTATCCTCTATCCTATCCTATCCTCTATCCTATTAAATCCTATATCGTATCCTCTATCCTATCCAATCCTATATCCTATTCTCTATCCTATCCTATCCTCTATCCTATCCTATCCTTTATCCTATCCTATCCTCTATCCTATCCTATCCTCTATCCTATTCTATCCTCTATCCTATCCAATCCTATATCCTATTCTCTATTATATCCTATCCTCTATCGTATCCTATCCCCTATCCTATCCAATCCTCTATCCTATCCTATCCGCTATCCTATCCAATCCTATATCCTATTCTCTATCCTATCCTATCCTCTATCCTATCCTATCCTTTATCGTATCCTATCCTCTATCCTATTAAATCCTATATCGTATCCTCTATCCTATCCTATCCTCTATCGTATCATATCCTCTATCCTATCCTATCCTCTATCGTATCCTATCCTCCATCCTATCCTATCCTCTATCCTATATTATCCTCTATCCTATCCCATCCTCTATCCTATCCTATCCTGTATCATATCCTATCCTCTATCCTATCCTATCCTCTATCCTATTCTATCCTCTATCCTATCCAATCCTATATCCTATTCTCTATCCTATCCAATCCCCTATCCTATCCTATCCGCTATCCTATCCAATCCTATATCCTATCCTCTATCCTATCCTATCCTTTATCGTATCCTATCCTCTATCCTATTAAATCCTATATCCTATCCTCTATCCTATATTATCCTCTATCCTACCCCATCCTCTATCCTATCCTATCCTCTATCCTATATTATCCTCTATCCTATCCCATCCTCTATCCTATCCTATCCTCTATCCTATCCTATCCTCTATCGTATCCTATCCTCCATCCTATCCTATCCTCTATCCTATATTATCCTCTATCCTATCCCATCCTCTATCCTATCCTATCCTCTATCCTATCCTATCCTCTATCCTATCCTATCCTCTATCCTATTAAATCCTATATCGTATCCTCTATCCTATCCAATCCTATATCCTATTCTCTATCCTATCCTATCCTCTATCCTATCCTATCCTTTATCCTATCCTATCCTCTATCCTATCCTATCCTCTATCCTATTCTATCCTCTATCCTATCCAATCCTATATCCTATTCTCTATTATATCCTATCCTCTATCGTATCCTATCCCCTATCCTATCCAATCCTCTATCCTATCCTATCCGCTATCCTATCCAATCCTATATCCTATTCTCTATCCTATCCTATCCTCTATCCTATCCTATCCTTTATCGTATCCTATCCTCTATCCTATTAAATCCTATATCGTATCCTCTATCCTATCCTATCCTCTATCGTATCATATCCTCTATCCTATCCTATCCTCTATCGTATCCTATCCTCCATCCTATCCTATCCTCTATCCTATATTATCCTCTATCCTATCCCATCCTCTATCCTATCCTATCCTCTATCCTATCCTATCCTCTATCCTATCCTATCCTCTATCCTATTAAATCCTATATCGTATCCTCTATCATATCCTATCCTCTATCCTATCCTATCCTCTATCCTATCCTTATCCTCTATCGTATCCTATCCTCTATCCTATCCCATCCTCTATCCTATCCTATCCTCTATCCTATCCTATCCTCTATCATATCCTATCCTCTATCCTATCCTATTCTCTATCCTATCCTATCCTCTATCCTATCCTATCCTCTATCATATCCTATCCTCTATCCTATCCTATGCTGTATCCTATCCTATCCTCTATCCTATCCTATCCTCTATCCTATCCTATCCTGTATCATATCCTATCCTCTATCCTATCCTATCCTCTATCCTATTCTTTCCTCTATCCTATCCAATCCTATATCCTATTCTCTATCCTATCCAATCCCCTATCCTATCCTATCCGCTATCCTATCCAATCCTATATCCTATCCTCTATCCTATCCTATCCTTTATCGTATCCTATCCTCTATCCTATTAAATCCTATATCCTATCCTCTATCCTATATTATCCTCTATCCTACCCCATCCTCTATCCTATCCTATCCTCTATCCTATATTATCCTCTATCCTATCCCATCCTCTATCCTATCCTATCCTCTATCCTATCCTATCCTCTATCCTATCGTATCCTCTATCGTATCCTATCCTCTATCCTATTAAATCCTATATCGTGTCCTCTATCCTATCCTATCCTCTATCCTATCCTATCCTCTATCCTATCCTATCCTCTATCCTATATTATCCTCTATCCTACCCCATCCTCTACCCTATCCTATCCTCTATCCTATATTATCCTCTATCCTATCCCATCCTCTATCCTATCCTATCCTCTATCCTATCCTATCCTCTATCCTATCCTTTCCTCTATCCTATCCTATTCTCTATCCTCTCCTATCCTCTATCCTATCCTATCCTCTATCCTATCCTATCCTCTATCATGTCCTATCCTCTATCCTATCCTATCCTCTATCCTATCCTACCCTCTATCCTATCCAATCCTATATCCTATTCTCAATCCTACCCTATCCGCTATCCTATCATATCCTCTATCCTATCCAATCCTATATCGTATCCTCTATCCTATCCTATCCTCCACATTATCCTATCCTGTATCCTATCCTCTATCCTATCCTATCCTCTATCCTATCCTATCCTCTATCCTATCCTATCCTCTATCATGTCCTATCCTCATTCCTATCCTATCCTCTATCCTATCCTATCCTCTATCCCATCCTATCCTCTATCCAATCCTATCCTGTCGTGTATCGTATCCTATTCTCTATCCTATCCAATCCTATATAGTATCCTCTATCCTATCCTATCCTCTATCCTATACTATCCTCTATCCTATCCTATCCTCTATCGTATCCTATCCTCTATCCTATCCAATCCTATATCGTATCATCTATCCTATCCTATCCTCTATCCTATCCTATCCTCAATCCTATCCTATCCTCTATCCTATCCTATCCTCTACCCTATCCTATCGTGTATGCTATCGTATCCTCTATCCTATCATATCCTCTATCCTATCCTATCCTCTATCCTATCATATCCTCTATCCGATCCTATCCTCTATCCTATCCTATTCTCTATCCTATCCTATCTTCTATCATATCCTATCCTCTATCCTATCCTATCCTCTATCCTATTCAATCCTACATCCTGTTCTCTATCCTATCCTATCCTCTATCCTATCCTATCCTCTATCCTATTCAATCCTACAGCCTGTTCTCTATCCTATCCTATCCTCTATCCTATCCTCTATCGTATACTATCCTCTATCCTTTCCAATCCTATATCGTATCCTCTATCCTATCCTATCCCTTATCCTATCCAATCCCCTATCTTATCCTCTATCTTATCCTATCCTATCCAATCCTCTATCCTATCATCTATCTTATCCTATCCTATCCAATCCTCTATCCTATCCTCTATCCTATCCTCTATCCTATCCTATCCTATCCTCTATCGTATCCTATCCACTATCCTATCCTAGCCTCAATCCTATCCTATCCTCTATCCTATCCTATCCTCTATCCTATCCTATCCTATCCTGTATCCTATCCTATCCTATCCTGTATCCTATCCTATCCAATATCCTATCCTATCCTCTATCCTATCCTATCCTCTATCCTATCCTATCCTCTATCCTATCCTATCCTCTATCGAATCCTATCATGTCGTCTATCGTATCCTATTCTCTATCATATCCAATCCTATATAGTATCCTCTATCCTATCCTATCCTCTATCCTATACTATCCTCAACCCTAACCTATCCTTAATTCTATCCTATACTCCATCCTACCCTATCCGCTATCATATCCTATCCTCTATCCTATATTATCCTCTATCCTATCCAATCCTCTATCCGATCCTATCCTCTATCCTATACTATCCTTTATCCTATCCTATCCTCTATCCTATCCTATATTCTATCCTATCCTATCCTCTATCCTATCCTATCCTCTATCATGTCCTATCCTCTATCCTATCCTATCCTCTATCCTATCCTATCCTCTATCCTATCCAATCCTATATCCTATTCTCAATCCTACCCTATCCGCTATCCTATCATATCCTCTATCCTATCCAATCCTATATCGTATCCTCTATCCTATCCTATCCTCTACATTATCCTATCCTGTATCCTATCCTCTATCCTATCCTATCCTCTATCCTATCCTATCCTCTATCATGTCCTATCCTCATTCCTATCCTATCCTCTATCCTATCCTATCCTCTATCCTATCCTATCCTCTATCCTATACTATCCTCAACCCTAACCTATCCTCAATTCTATCCTATACTCCATCCTACCCTATCCGCTGTCATATCCTATCCTCTATCCTATATTATCCTCTATCCTATCCAATCCTCTATCCGATCCTATCCTCTATCCTATACTATCCTTTATCCTATTCTATCCTCTATCCTATCCTATCCTCTATCCTATCCTATCCTCTATCCTATCCTATCCTCTATCATGTCCTATCCTCTATCCTATCCTATCCTCTATCCTATCCTATCCTCTATCCTATCCAATCCTATATCCTATTCTCTATCCTACCCTATCCGCTATCCTATCATATCCTCTATCCTATCCAATCCTATATCGTATCCTCTATCCTATCCTATCCTCTACCCTATCCTATCCTGTATCCTATCCTCTATCCTATCCTATCCTCTATCCTATCCTATCCTCTATCCTATCCTATCCTCTATCATGTCCTATCCTCATTCCTATCCTATCCTCTATCCTATCCTATCCTCTATCCAATCCTATCCTGTCGTGAATCGTATCCGATTCTCTATCCTATCCAATCCTATATAGTATCCTCTATCCTATCCTATCCTCTATCCTATACTATCCTCTATCCTATCCTATCCTCTAACGTATCCTATCCTCTACCCTATCCAATCCTATATCGTACCCTCTATGCTATCCTATCCTCTATCCTATCGTATCCTGTCCTCTATAATATCGTATCCTGTATCCTATCCTATCCTCTACCCTATCCTATAATCTATCCTATCCAATCACCTATCCTATCCTCAATCCAATCCTATAATCTATCCAATCCTATCCTCTATAATATCGTATCCCCTATCCTATAATATAATTTACCCTATCCTATTCTCTATCCTATCCTATCCTATATCCTATCCTATCCTCTATCCTATCCTAACCTCTATCCTATCCACTCCTCTATCCTATCCTATCCTCTATCCTATCCTATCCTGTATCCTATCCTATCCTGTATCCTATCCCATCCTATCCTACATCCTATCCTATCCTCTATCCTATCATATCCTCTATCCTATCCTATCCTATCCTATCCTATCCTCTGTCCTATCCTATCCTCTATCCTATCCTATCCTCTATCCTATCCTATCCTCTATCCTATCCTATCCTATCCTATCCTCTATCCTATCCTATCCTCTATCCTATCCTATCCTCTATCCTATCCTATCCTCTATCCTATCCTATCCTCTATCCGATCCTATTGTCTATCCAATCCTATACTATCCTCTATCGTATCCTATTCTCTATCCTATCCAATACTATATCGTATGCTCTATCCTATCCTATCCTCTATCCTATCCTATCCTGTATCCTATCCTATCCTCGATCCTATCCTATCCTCTACCCTATCCTATCCTCTATCCTATCATATCCTTTATCCTATCCTATCATCAATCCTATCCTATCCTCTACCCTATCCTATCCTCTATCCTATCCTATCCTGTATCCTATCCTTTAATCTATCCTATGCTATCCTATCCTCTATCCTATCCTATAATATATCCTACCCTATCCTCTATCCTATCCAATCACCTATCCTATTCTCAATCCAATCCTATACTCTATCCAATCCTATCCTCTATAATATCGTATCCCCTATCCTATTCTCTATCCTATCCTATCCATTAACCTATCCTATCCTCTATCCTATCCTATCCTCTATCCTATCCACTCCTCTATCCTATCCTATCCTCTATCCTATCCTATCCTGTATCCTATCCTATACCTCTATCCTATCCTATCCTCTATCCTATCCTATCCTATCCTCTATCCTATCCTATCCTCTATCCTATCCTATCCTATCCTATCCTATCCTGTCCTCTATCCTATCCTATCCTCTATCCTATCCTTTCCTCTATCCTATTCTATCCTCTATCCGATCCTATTGTCTATCCAATCCTATACTATCCTCTATCGTATCCTATTCTCTATCCTATCCAATCCTATATCGCATCCTCTATCCTATCCTATCCTGTATCCTATCCTATCCTGTATCTTATCCTATCCTCTATCCTATCCTATCCTCTATCCTATCCTATCCTCTATCCTATCATATCCTTTATCCTATCCTATCCTCTATCCTATCCTATCCTCTACCCTATCCTATCCTCTACCCTATCCTATCCTATCCGCTAATCTATCCTATAATCTATCCTATCCTATCCTCTATCCTATCCTATCCTCTATCGTCTGCTATCTTCAATACAATACAATCCCCTATCCTATCCTCTATCCTATCCTATCCTCTATAATATCCACTCCTCTATCCTATCCTATCCTCTATCCTATCCTATCCTGTATCCTATCCTATCCTCTATCCTATCCTATCCTCTATCCGATCCTATCCTCTATCCTATCCTATCCTCTATCCTATCCTATCCTATCCTATCCTCTATCCTATCCTATCCGCTATCCTATCCTATCCTCTATCATGTCCTATCCTATATCATATCCAATCCCCTATCCTATCCTCTATCCTATCCTATCCTCTATCCTATCCTATCCTCTATCCTATCCTATCCTGTATCCTAGCCTATCCTGTATCCTATCCTATCCTCTATCCTATCCTAATCCTCTATCCTATCCTATCCTCTATCCTATCCTATCCTCTATCATATCCTATCCTATATCCTATCCAATCCTCTATCCTATCCTATCCTCTATCGAATCCTATCATGTCGTCTATCGTATCCTATTCTCTATCATATCCAATCCTATATAGTATCCTCTATCCTATCCTATCCTCTATCCTATACTATCCTCAACCCTAACCTATCCTTAATTCTATCCTATACTCCATCCTACCCTATCCGCTATCATATCCTATCCTCTATCCTATATTATCCTCTATCCTATCCAATCCTCTATCCGATCCTATCCTCTATCCTATACTATCCTTTATCCTATCCTATCCTCTATCCTATCCTATATTCTATCCTATCCTATCCTCTATCCTATCCTATCCTCTATCATGTCCTATCCTCTATCCTATCCTATCCTCTATCCTATCCTATCCTCTATCCTATCCAATCCTATATCCTATTCTCAATCCTACCCTATCCGCTATCCTATCATATCCTCTATCCTATCCAATCCTATATCGTATCCTCTATCCTATCCTATCCTCTACATTATCCTATCCTGTATCCTATCCTCTATCCTATCCTATCCTCTATCCTATCCTATCCTCTATCATGTCCTATCCTCATTCCTATCCTATCCTCTATCCTATCCTATCCTCTATCCTATCCTATCCTCTATCCAATCCTATCCTGTCGTGTATCGTATCCTATTCTCTATCCTATCCAATCCTATATAGTATCCTCTATCCTATCCTATCCTCTATCCTATACTATCCTCTATCCTATCCTATCCTCTATCGTATCCTATCCTCTATCTTATCCAATCCTATATCGTATCATCTATCCTATCCTATCCTCTATCCTATCCTATCCTCAATCCTATCCTATCCTCTATCCTATCCTATCCTCTACCCTATCCTATCGTGTATGCTATCGTATCCTCTATCCTAACATATCCTCTATCCTATCCTATCCTCTATCCTATCATATCCTCTATCCGATCCTATCCTCTATCCTATACTATCCTCTATCCTATCCTATCCTCTATCCGATCCTATCCTCTATCCTATCCTATTCTCTATCCTATCCTATCTTCTATCATATCCTATCCTCTATCCTATCCTATCCTCTATCCTATCCTATCCTCTATCCTATTCAATCCTACATCCTGTTCTCTATCCTATCCTATCCTCTATCCTATCCTATCCTCTATCCAATCCTATCCTGTCGTGTATCGTATCCTATTCTCTATCCTATCCAATCCTATATAGTATCCTCTATCCTATCCTATCCTCTATCCTATACTATCCTCTATCCTATCCTATCCTTTAACGTATCCTATCCTCTATCCTATCCAATCCTATATCGTATCATCTATCCTATCCTATCCTCTATCCTATCCTATCCTCAATCCTATCCTATCCTCTATCCTATCCTATCCTCTACCCTATCCTATCGTGTATGCTATCGTATCCTCTATCCTATCCAATCCTCTATCCGATCCTATCCTCTATCCTATACTATCCTTTATCCTATTCTATCCTCTATCCTATCCTATCCTCTATCCTATCCTATCCTCTATCCTATCCTATCCTCTATCATGTCCTATCCTCTATCCTATCCAATCCTATATCGTATCCTCTATCCTATCCTATCCTCTACATTATCCTATCCTGTATCCTATCCTCTATCCTATCCTATCCTCTATCCTATCCTATCCTCTATCATGTCCTATCCTCATTCCTATCCTATCCTCTATCCTATCCTATCCTCTATCCTATCCTATCCTCTATCCAATCCTATCCTGTCGTGTATCGTATCCTATTCTCTATCCTATCCAATCCTATATAGTATCCTCTATCCTATCCTATCCTCTATCCTATACTATCCTCTATCCTATCCTATCCTCTATCGTATCCTATCCTCTATCTTATCCAATCCTATATCGTATCATCTATCCTATCCTATCCTCTATCCTATCCTATCCTCAATCCTATCCTATCCTCTATCCTATCCTATCCTCTACCCTATCCTATCGTGTATGCTATCGTATCCTCTATCCTAACATATCCTCTATCCTATCCTATCCTCTATCCTATCATATCCTCTATCCGATCCTATCCTCTATCCTATACTATCCTCTATCCTATCCTATCCTCTATCCGATCCTATCCTCTATCCTATCCTATTCTCTATCCTATCCTATCTTCTATCATATCCTATCCTCTATCCTATCCTATCCTCTATCCTATCCTATCCTCTATCCTATTCAATCCTACATCCTGTTCTCTATCCTATCCTATCCTCTATCCTATCCTATCCTCTATCCAATCCTATCCTGTCGTGTATCGTATCCTATTCTCTATCCTATCCAATCCTATATAGTATCCTCTATCCTATCCTATCCTCTATCCTATACTATCCTCTATCCTATCCTATCCTTTAACGTATCCTATCCTCTATCCTATCCAATCCTATATCGTATCATCTATCCTATCCTATCCTCTATCTTATCCTATCCTCAATCCTATCCTATCCTCTATCCTATCCTATCCTCTACCCTATCCTATCGTGTATGCTATCGTATCCTCTATCCTATCATATCCTCTATCCTATCCTATCCTCTATCCTATCCTATCCTCTATCCTATTCAATCCTACATCCTGTTCTCTATCCTATCCTATCCTCTATCCTATCCTCTATCGTATACTATCCTCTATCCTTTCCAATCCTATATCGTATCCTCTATCCTATCCTATCCTCTATCCTATCCTATCCTGTATCCTATCCTATCCAATATCCTATCCTATCCTCTATCCTATCCTATCCTCTATCCTATCCTATCCTCTATCCTATCCTATCCTCTATCCTATCCTATCCTCTATCCTATCCTATCCTCTATCCTATCCTATCCTCTATCCTATACTATCCTCAACCCTAACCTATCCTCAATTCTATCCTATACTCCATCCTACCCTATCCGCTGTCATATCCTATCCTCTATCCTATATTATCCTCTATCCTATCCAATCCTCTATCCGATCCTATCCTCTATCCTATACTATCCTTTATCCTATTCTATCCTCTATCCTATCCTATCCTCTATCCTATCCTATCCTCTATCCTATCCTATCCTCTATCATGTCCTATCCTCTATCCTATCCTATCCTCTATCCTATCCTATCCTCTATCCTATCCAATCCTATATCCTATTCTCTATCCTACCCTATCCGCTATCCTATCATATCCTCTATCCTATCCAATCCTATATCGTATCCTCTATCCTATCCTATCCTCTACCCTATCCTATCCTGTATCCTATCCTCTATCCTATCCTATCCTCTATCCTATCCTATCCTCTATCCTATCCTATCCTCTATCATGTCCTATCCTCATTCCTATCCTATCCTCTATCCTATCCTATCCTCTATCCAATCCTATCCTGTCGTGAATCGTATCCGATTCTCTATCCTATCCAATCCTATATAGTATCCTCTATCCTATCCTATCCTCTATCCTATACTATCCTCTATCCTATCCTATCCTCTAACGTATCCTATCCTCTACCCTATCCAATCCTATATCGTACCCTCTATGCTATCCTATCCTCTATCCTATCGTATCCTGTCCTCTATAATATCGTATCCTGTATCCTATCCTATCCTCTACCCTATCCTATAATCTATCCTATCCAATCACCTATCCTATCCTCAATCCAATCCTATAATCTATCCAATCCTATCCTCTATAATATCGTATCCCCTATCCTATAATATAATTTACCCTATCCTATTCTCTATCCTATCCTATCCTATATCCTATCCTATCCTCTATCCTATCCTAACCTCTATCCTATCCACTCCTCTATCCTATCCTATCCTCTATCCTATCCTATCCTGTATCCTATCCTATCCTGTATCCTATCCCATCCTATCCTACATCCTATCCTATCCTCTATCCTATCATATCCTCTATCCTATCCTATCCTATCCTATCCTATCCTCTGTCCTATCCTATCCTCTATCCTATCCTATCCTCTATCCTATCCTATCCTCTATCCTATCCTATCCTATCCTATCCTCTATCCTATCCTATCCTCTATCCTATCCTATCCTCTATCCTATCCTATCCTCTATCCTATCCTATCCTCTATCCGATCCTATTGTCTATCCAATCCTATACTATCCTCTATCGTATCCTATTCTCTATCCTATCCAATACTATATCGTATGCTCTATCCTATCCTATCCTCTATCCTATCCTATCCTGTATCCTATCCTATCCTCGATCCTATCCTATCCTCTATCCTATCCTATCCTCTATCCTATCATATCCTTTATCCTATCCTATCATCAATCCTATCCTATCCTCTACCCTATCCTATCCTCTATCCTATCCTATCCTGTATCCTATCCTTTAATCTATCCTATGCTATCCTATCCTCTATCCTATCCTATAATATATCCTACCCTATCCTCTATCCTATCCAATCACCTATCCTATTCTCAATCCAATCCTATACTCTATCCAATCCTATCCTCTATAATATCGTATCCCCTATCCTATTCTCTATCCTATCCTATCCTCTAACCTATCCTATCCTCTATCCTATCCTATCCTCTATCCTATCCACTCCTCTATCCTATCCTATCCTCTATCCTATCCTATCCTGTATCCTATCCTATACCTCTATCCTATCCTATCCTCTATCCTATCCTATCCTATCCTCTATCCTATCCTATCCTCTATCCTATCCTATCCTATCCTATCCTATCCTGTCCTCTATCCTATCCTATCCTCTATCCTATCCTTTCCTCTATCCTATTCTATCCTCTATCCGATCCTATTGTCTATCCAATCCTATACTATCCTCTATCGTATCCTATTCTCTATCCTATCCAATCCTATATCGCATCCTCTATCCTATCCTATCCTGTATCCTATCCTATCCTGTATCTTATCCTATCCTCTATCCTATCCTATCCTCTATCCTATCCTATCCTCTATCCTATCATATCCTTTATCCTATCCTATCCTCTATCCTATCCTATCCTCTACCCTATCCTATCCTCTACCCTATCCTATCCTATCCGCTAATCTATCCTATAATCTATCCTATCCTATCCTCTATCCTATCCTATCCTCTATCGTCTGCTATCTTCAATACAATACAATCCCCTATCCTATCCTCTATCCTATCCTATCCTCTATAATATCCACTCCTCTATCCTATCCTATCCTCTATCCTATCCTATCCTGTATCCTATCCTATCCTCTATCCTATCCTATCCTCTATCCGATCCTATCCTCTATCCTATCCTATCCTCTATCCTATCCTATCCTATCCTATCCTCTATCCTATCCTATCCGCTATCCTATCCTATCCTCTATCATGTCCTATCCTATATCATATCCAATCCCCTATCCTATCCTCTATCCTATCCTATCCTCTATCCTATCCTATCCTCTATCCTATCCTATCCTGTATCCTAGCCTATCCTGTATCCTATCCTATCCTCTATCCTATCCTAATCCTCTATCCTATCCTATCCTCTATCCTATCCTATCCTCTATCATATCCTATCCTATATCCTATCCAATCCTCTATCCTATCCTATCCTCTATCCTATCCAATCCTATATCGTATCCTCTATCCTCTCCTATCCTCTATCCTATCCTATCCTGTATCCTATCCTATCCTCGATCCTATCCTATCCTCTATCCTATCCTATCCTCTATCCTATCCTATCCTCTATCCTATCCTATCCTCTACCCTACACTATCCTCTATCCTATCCTATCCTCTATCCTATTCTATCCTCTATCCTATCCTATCCTCTACCCTATCCTATCCTCTATCCTATCCTATCCTCTATCCTGTCCTATCCTCTATCCGATCCTATTGTCTATCCAATCCTATACTATCCTCTATCGTATCCTATTCTCTATCCTATCCAAACCTATATCGTATCCTCTATCCTATCCAATCCTATATCGTATCCTCTATCCTCTCCTATCCTCTATCCTATCCTATCCTGTATCCTATCCTATCCTCGATCCTATCCTATCCTCTATCCTATCCTATCCTCTATCCTATCCTATCCTCTATCCTATCCGATCCTCTATCCTATCCTATCCTCTATAATATGGTATCCTCTATCATATCCTATCCTCTTAATTATAATATCATCTATCCTATTCTATACTCTATCTTATCCTATCCGCTATCTTATCCTATCCTCTTTCATATCCTATCCTATATCATATCCAATCCCCTATCCTATCCTCTATCCTATCCTATCGTCTATCCTATCCTATCCTCTATCCTATCCTATCCTGTATCCTATCCTATCCTGTATCCTATCCTATCCTCTATCCTATCCTAATCCTCTATCCTATCCTATCCTCTATCCTATCCTATCCTCTATCATATCCTATCCTATATCCTATCCAATCCCCCATCCTATCCTCTATCCTATCCTATCCTCTATCCTATCCTATCCTCTATCCTATCATTTCCTCTATACTATCCTATCCTCTACCGTATCCTATCCTCTATCCTATCCAATCCTATATCCTATACTCTAACATATCCTATCCTCTATTGTATCCTATCCTCCATCCGATCCTATCCTCTATCCTATCCTATACTCTGTCCTATCCTTTCCACTATCCTACCTTATGCTCTATCCTATCCTATCCTCCATCCTATCCTATCCTCTATCCTATAATATCATCTATCCTATCCTATTCTCTATCCTATCCTATCATCTATCCTATTCTATACTCTATCCTATCCTATCCTCTATCCTATCCTATCCTCTACCCTATCCTATCCTCTATCCTATCCTATCCTATCCTCTATGCTATCCTATAATCTACCCTATCCTATCCTTTATCCTATCCTATCCTCTATCCTATCCTATCCTCTATCCTATCCTATCCTCTATCCTATCCTATCCTCTATCCTATCCTATCCTATCCTCTATCCTATCCTATCCTCTATCCTATCCTATCCTCTATCCTATCCTATCCTCTATCCTATCCTATCCTCTATCCTATCCTATCCTCTATCCTATCATATCCTTTATCCTATCCTATCCTCTATCCTATCCTATCCTCTACCCTATCCTATCCTCTATCCTATCCTATCCTCTATCCTATCCTATAATCTATCCTATCCTATCCTCTATCCTATCCTCTATCCTATCCCTTCCTCCATCCTATCCTATAATCTATCCTATCCTATCCTCTATCCTATCCAATCACCTATCCTATTCTCAATCCAATCCTATACTCTATCGAATCCTATCCTCTATAATATCGTATCCCCTATCCTATAATATAATTTACCCTATCCTCTTCTCTATCCTATCCTATCCTCTATCCTATCCTATCCTCTATCCTATCCTATCCTCTATCCTATCCTATCCTCTATCCTATCATATCCTCTTATCCTATCCTCTCCTCTATCCTATAATATCATCTATCCTATCCTATTCTCTATCCTATCCTATCATCTATCCTATTCTATACTCTATCCTATCCTATCCTCTATCCTATCCTATCCTCTACCCTATCCTATCCTCTATCATATCCTATCCTCTATCCTATCCTATCCAATCCTATCCTATCCTATCCTGTATCCTATCCTATCCTCTATCCTCTATCCTATCCTATCCTCTATCCTATCCTATCCTCTTATCCTATCCTATCCTCTATCCTATAATATCATCTATCCTATCCTATTCTCTATCCTATCCTATCATCTATCCTATTCTATACTCTATCCTATCCTATCCTCTATCCTATCCTATCCTCTACCCTATCCTATCCTCTATCCTATCCTATCCTATCCTCTATGCTATCCTATAATCTACCCTATCCTATCCTCTATCCTATCCTATCCTCTATCCTATCCTATCCTATCCTATCCTCTATCCTATCCTATCCTCTATCCTATCCGATCCTCTATCCGATCCTATCCTCTATCCTATCCTATCCTCTATCCTATCCTATCCTATCCTATCCTCTATCCTATCCTCTCCGCTATCCTATCCTATCCTCTATCCGATCCTATTGTCTATCCAATCCTATACTATCCTCTATCGTATCCTATTCTCTATCCTATCCAATCCTATATCGTATCCTCTATCCTATCCTATCCTCTATCCTATCCTATCCTGTATCCTATCCTATCCTCTATCCTATCCTATCCTCTATCCTATCCTATCCTCTATCCTATCCTATCCTCTATCCTATCCTATCCTCTATCCTATCATATCCTCTTATCCTATCCTCTCCTCTATCCTATAATATCATCTATCCTATCCTATTCTCTATCCTATCCTATCATCTATCCTATTCTATACTCTATCCTATCCTATCCTCTATCCTATCCTATCCTCTACCCTATCCTATCCTCTATCCTATCCTATTCTCTATCCTATCCTATCCTATCCTATCCTATCCTCTATCCTATCCTATCCTCTATCCTATCCTATCCTCTTATCCTATCCTATCCTCTATCCTATAATATCATCTATCCTATCCTATTCTCTATCCTATCCTATCATCTATCCTATTCTATACTCTATCCTATCCTATCCTCTATCCTATCCTATCCTCTACCCTATCCTATCCTCTATCCTATCCTATCCTCTATCCTATCCTATCCTCTATCCTATCCTATCCTCTATCCTATCCTATCCTCTATCCTATCCTATCCTCTATCCTATCCTATCCTCTATCCTATCCTATCCTCTATCCTATCCTATCCTCTATCCGATCCTATTGTCTATCCAATCCTATACTATCCTCTATCGTATCCTATTCTCTATCCTATCCAATCCTATATCGTATCCTCTATCCTCTCCTATCCTCTATCCTATCCTATCCTGTATCCTATCCTATCCTCGATCCTATCCTATCCTCTATCCTATCCTATCCTCTATCCTATCCTATCCTCTATCCTATCCTATCCTCTACCCTATCCTATCCTCTATCCTATCCTATCCTATCCTCTATGCTATCATATAATCTACCCTATCCTATCCTCTATCCTATCCTATCCTCTATCCTATCCTATCCTCTATCCTATCCTATCCTATCCTATCCTCTATCCTATCCTATCCTCTATCCTATCCTATCCTCTATCCTATCCTATCCTCTATCCTATCCTATCCTCTATCCTATCCTATCCTCTATCCTATCCTATCCTCTATCCTATCCTATCCTCTATCCTATCCTATCCTCTATCCTATCCTATCCTCTATCCTATCCTATCCTCTATCCTATCCTATCCTCTATCCTATCCTATCCTCTATCGTATCCTCTATCCTATCCTCTCCTCAATCCTATCCTAACCTCTATCCTATCCTATCCTCTATCCTATCCTATCCTGTATCCTATCCTATCCTCTAGCCTATCCTATCCTCTATCCTATCCCATCCTCTATCCTATCCTATCCTCTATAATATCGTATCCTCTATCCTATCATTTCCTCTATCCTATCCTATCCTCTATCCTATCCTATCCTCTATCCTATCCTATCCTCTATCCTATCCTATCCTCTATCTTATCGTATCCTCTATCGAATCCCATCATCTATTGAATCCCATCCTCTATCGTATTCAATTCTCTATCCTATCCTATCCTATATTCTATCCTATCCTCTATCCTATCCTATCCTCTATCCTATCCTATCCTCTATCCTATCCCATCCTCTATGCTATCCTACCCTCTATCCTATCCAATCCTGTATCCTATAATGTCCTCTATCCTATCCTATCCTCTATCCTATCCTATCCTATCCTCTATCCTATAATATCCTCTATACTATCCTATCCACTATCCTATCCTATGTATCCTCTATCCTATCCTATCCTATCCTCTAACCTATAATATCCTCTATCCTATCCTATCCTCTATCCTATTCTATCCTCTGTCCTATCGTATCCTCTATCCTATCCCATCCTCTATCGTATCCTACCCTCTATCCTATCCAATCCTGTATCCTATAATGTCCTCTATCCTATCCTATCCTCTATCCTATCCTATCCTCTATCCTATAATATCCTCTATACTATCCTATCCACTATCCTATCCTATGTATCCTCTATCCTATCCTATCCTATCCTCTAACCTATAATATCATCTATCCTATTCTATCCTCTATCCTATTCTATCCTCTATCCTATCGTATCCTCTATCCTATTCTATCCTCTATCCTATTCTATCCTCTATCCTATCGTATCCTCTATCCTATCCCATCCTCTATCCTATCCTGCCCTCTATCCTATCCTATCCTGTATCCTATAATATCCTCTATCCTAACCTATCCTCAATCCTATCCTATCCTCTATCGTATCCTCTATCCTATCCTCTCCTCAATCCTATCCTAACCTCTATCCTATCCTATCCTCTATCCTATCCTATCCTCTATCCTATCCTATCCTCTATCCTATCCCATCCTCTATCCTATCCTATCCCATATAATATCCTATCCTCTATCCTATCATTTCCTCTATCCTATCCTATCCTCTATCCTATCCTATCCTCTATCCTATCCTATCCTCTATCCTATCCTATCCTCTATCCTATCCTCTCCTCAATCCTCTCCTAACCTCTATCCTATCCTATCCTCTATCCTATCCTATCCTCTATCCTATCCTATCATCTAGCCTATCCTATCCTCTTTCCTATCCCATCCTCTATCCTATCCTATCCTCTATAATATCGTATCCTCTATCCTATCCTATCCTCTATCCTATCCTATCCTCTATCCTATCCTATCCTCTATCCTATCCTATCCTCTATCCTATCCTCTATCCTATCCTATCCTCTATCTTATCGTATCCTCTATCGAATCCAATCATCTATCGAATCCCATCCTCTATCGTATTCAATCCTCTATCCTATCCTATCCTATATTCTATCCTATCCTCTATCCTATCCTATCCTCTATCCTATCCTATCCTCTATCCTATCCCATCCTCTATGCTATCCTACCCTCTATCCTATCCAATCCTGTATCCTATAATGTCCTCTATCCTATCCTATCCTCTATCCTATCCTATCCTCTATCCTATAATATCCTCTATACTATCCTATCCACTGTCCTATCCTATGTATCCTCTATCCTATCCTATCCTATCCTCTAACCTATAATATCCTCTATCCTATCCTATCCTCTATCGTATTCTATCCTCTGTCCTATCGTATCCTCTATCCTATCCCATCCTCTATCCTATCCTGCCCTCTATCCTATCCTATCCTGTATCCTATAATATCCTCTATCCTAACCTATCCTCAATCCTATCCTATCCTCTATCGTATCCTCTATCCTATCCTCTCCTCAATCCTATCCTAACCTCTATCCTATCGTATCCTGTATCCTATAATGTCCTCTATCCTATCCTATCCTCTATCCTATCCTATCCTCTATCCTATAATATCCTCTATACTATCCTATCCACTATCCTATCCTATGTATCCTCTATCCTATCCTATCCTATCCTCTAACCTACAATATCCTCTATCCTATTCTATCCTCTATCCTATTCTATCCTCTGTCCTATCGTATCCTCTATCCTATCCCATCCTCTATCCTATCCTGCCCTCTATCCTATCCTATCCTCTATCCTATCCTATCCTCTATCCTATCCTATCCTCTATCCTATCCTATCCTCAATCCTATCCTATCCCCTATCCTATCCTATCCTCTATCCTATCGTATCCTCTGTCCTATCCTATCCTATCCTCTATCCTATCCTCTATCCTATCCTCTATCCTATCCTATCCTCTATCCTATAATATCCTCTATCTTATCCTATCCTCTATCCTATCCTATGCTCTATCCTATCCTATCCTCTATCCTATCCTATCCTCTAACCTATCCTATCCTCTACCCTATCCTATCCTCTATCCTATCCTCTATCCTATCGTATCCTCTGTCCTATCCTATCCTCTATCCTATCCCATCCTCTATCCTATCCTATCCCATATAATATCGTATCCTCTATCCTATCATTTCCTCTATCCTATCCTATCCTCTATCCTATCCTATCCTCTATCCTATCCTATCCTCTATCCTATCCTATCCTCTATCCTATCCTATCCTCTATCCTATCCTCTCCTCAATCCTCTCCTAACCTCTATCCTATCCTATCCTCTATCCTATCCTATCCTCTATCCTATCCTATCATCTAGCCTATCCTATCCTCTATCCTATCCCATCCTCTATCCTATCCTATCCTCTATAATATCGTATCCTCTATCCTATCCTATCCTCTATCCTATCCTATCCTCTATCCTATCCTATCCTCTATCCTATCCTCTATCCTATCCTATCCTCTATCTTATCGTATCCTCTATCGAATCCAATCATCTATCGAATCCCATCCTCTATCGTATTCAATCCTCTATCCTATCCTATCCTATATTCTATCCTATCCTCTATCCTATCCTATCCTCTATCCTATCCTATCCTCTATCCTATCCCATCCTCTATGCTATCCTACCCTCTATCCTATCCAATCCTGTATCCTATAATGTCCTCTATCCTATCCTATCCTCTATCCTATCCTATCCTCTATCCTATAATATCCTCTATACTATCCTATCCACTATCCTATCCTATGTATCCTCTATCCTATCCTATCCTATCCTCTAACCTATAATATCCTCTATCCTATCCTATCCTCTATCGTATTCTATCCTCTGTCCTATCGTATCCTCTATCCTATCCCATCCTCTATCCTATCCTGCCCTCTATCCTATCCTATCCTGTATCCTATAATATCCTCTATCCTAACCTATCCTCAATCCTATCCTATCCTCTATCGTATCCTCTATCCTATCCTCTCCTCAATCCTATCCTAACCTCTATCCTATCGTATCCTGTATCCTATAATGTCCTCTATCCTATCCTATCCTCTATCCTATCCTATCCTCTATCCTATAATATCCTCTATACTATCCTATCCACTATCCTATCCTATGTATCCTCTATCCTATCCTATCCTATCCTCTAACCTACAATATCCTCTATCCTATCCTATCCTCTATCCTATCGTATCCTCTGTCCTATCCTATCCTATCCTCTATCCTATCCTCTATCCTATCCTCTATCCTATCCTATCCTCTATCCTATCCTATCCTCTATCCTATCCTATCCTCTAGCCTATCCTATCCTCTATCCTATCCCATCCTCTATCCTATCCTATCCTCTATAATATCGTATCCTCTATCCTATCATTACCTCTATCCTATCCTATCCTCTATCCTATCCTATCCTCTATCCTATCCTCTATCCTATCCTATCCTCTATCCTAACCTATCCTCAATCCTATCCTATCCTCTATGCTATCCTATCCTCTATCGTATCCTCTATCCTATCCTATCCTCAATCCTATCCTAACCTCTATCCTATCCTATCCTCTATCCTGTCCTATCCTCTATCCTATCCTATCCTCTATCCTATCCTATCCTCTATAATATCGTATCCTCTGTCCTATCATTTCCTCTATCCTATCCTATCTTCAATCCTATCCTATCCTCTATCCTATCCTATCCTCTATCCTATCCTATCCTCAATCCTAGCCTATCCTCTATCCTATCCTCTATAATATCGTATCCTCTATCCTATCCTACCCTCTATCCTATAATATCCTCTATCCTATCCTATCCTCTATCCTATCCTATCCTCTATCCTATCCTATCCTCTATCCTATCCTATCCTCTATCCTATCCTATCCCCTATCCTATCCTCTATGCAATCCTCTCCTCTATCCTATCCTATCCTCTATAATAACGTATCCTCTGTCCTATCCTATCCTCTAACCTACAATATCCTCTATCCTATTCTATCCTCTATCCTATTCTATCCTCTGTCCTATCGTATCCTCTATCCTATCCCATCCTCTATCCTATCCTGCCCTCTATCCTATCCTATCCTCTATCCTATCCTATCCTCTATCCTATCCTATCCTCTATCCTATCCTATCCTCAATCCTATCCTATCCCCTATCCTATCCTATCCTCTATCCTATCGTATCCTCTGTCCTATCCTATCCTATCCTCTATCCTATCCTCTATCCTATCCTCTATCCTATCCTATCCTCTATCCTATAATATCCTCTATCTTATCCTATCCTCTATCCTATCCTATGCTCTATCCTATCCTATCCTCTATCCTATCCTATCCTCTAACCTATCCTATCCTCTACCCTATCCTATCCTCTATCCTATCCTCTATCCTATCGTATCCTCTGTCCTATCCTATCCTCTATCCTATCCCATCCTCTATCCTATCCTATCCCATATAATATCGTATCCTCTATCCTATCATTTCCTCTATCCTATCCTATCCTCTATCCTATCCTATCCTCTATCCTATCCTATCCTCTATCCTATCCTATCCTCTATCCTATCCTATCCTCTATCCTATCCTCTCCTCAATCCTCTCCTAACCTCTATCCTATCCTATCCTCTATCCTATCCTATCATCTAGCCTATCCTATCCTCTATCCTATCCCATCCTCTATCCTATCCTATCCTCTATAATATCGTATCCTCTATCCTATCCTATCCTCTATCCTATCCTATCCTCTATCCTATCCTATCCTCTATCCTATCCTCTATCCTATCCTATCCTCTATCTTATCGTATCCTCTATCGAATCCAATCATCTATCGAATCCCATCCTCTATCGTATTCAATCCTCTATCCTATCCTATCCTATATTCTATCCTATCCTCTATCCTATCCTATCCTCTATCCTATCCTATCCTCTATCCTATCCCATCCTCTATGCTATCCTACCCTCTATCCTATCCAATCCTGTATCCTATAATGTCCTCTATCCTATCCTATCCTCTATCCTATCCTATCCTCTATCCTATAATATCCTCTATACTATCCTATCCACTATCCTATCCTATGTATCCTCTATCCTATCCTATCCTATCCTCTAACCTATAATATCCTCTATCCTATCCTATCCTCTATCGTATTCTATCCTCTGTCCTATCGTATCCTCTATCCTATCCCATCCTCTATCCTATCCTGCCCTCTATCCTATCCTATCCTGTATCCTATAATATCCTCTATCCTAACCTATCCTCAATCCTATCCTATCCTCTATCGTATCCTCTATCCTATCCTCTCCTCAATCCTATCCTAACCTCTATCCTATCGTATCCTGTATCCTATAATGTCCTCTATCCTATCCTATCCTCTATCCTATCCTATCCTCTATCCTATATTATCCTCTATACTATCCTATCCACTATCCTATCCTATGTATCCTCTATCCTATCCTATCCTATCCTCTAACCTACAATATCCTCTATCCTATCCTATCCTCTATCCTATCGTATCCTCTGTCCTATCCTATCCTATCCTCTATCCTATCCTCTATCCTATCCTCTATCCTATCCTATCCTCTATCCTATCCTATCCTCTATCCTATCCTATCCTCTAGCCTATCCTATCCTCTATCCTATCCCATTCTCTATCCTATCCTATCCTCTATAATATCGTATCCTCTATCCTATCATTACCTCTATCCTATCCTATCCTCTATCCTATCCTATCCTCTATCCTATCCTCTATCCTATCCTATCCTCTATCCTAACCTATCCTCAATCCTATCCTATCCTCTATGCTATCCTATCCTCTATCGTATCCTCTATCCTATCCTATCCTCAATCCTATCCTAACCTCTATCCTATCCTATCCTCTATCCTGTCCTATCCTCTATCCTATCCTATCCTCTATCCTATCCTATCCTCTATAATATCGTATCCTCTGTCCTATCATTTCCTCTATCCTATCCTATCTTCAATCCTATCCTATCCTCTATCCTATCCTATCCTCTATCCTATCCTATCCTCAATCCTAGCCTATCCTCTATCCTATCCTCTATAATATCGTATCCTCTATCCTATCCTACCCTCTATCCTATAATATCCTCTATCCTATCCTATCCTCTATCCTATCCTATCCTCTATCCTATCCTATCCTCTATCCTATCCTATCCTCTATCCTATCCTATCCCCTATCCTATCCTCTATGCAATCCTCTCCTCTATCCTATCCTATCCTCTATAATAACGTATCCTCTGTCCTATCCTGTCCTCTAACCTATAATATCAGCTATCCTATTGTATTCTCCATCCTATCCTATCCTATCCCCTAACGTATCCTATCCTCTATACTATCCAATCCTATATCCTATACTCTATCCTATCCTATCCTCTATTCTATCTTATCCTCTAACCTATCCTATCCTCTGTCCTATCCTATCCTCTATCGTATCCTCTATCCTATCCTCTCCTCAATCCTATCCTAACATCTATCCTATCCTATCCTCTATCCTATCCTATCCTCTATAATATCGTATCCTCTGTCCTATCCTGTCCTCCATCCTATAATATCATCTATCCTATCCGATTCTCTATCCTATCCTATCGTATCACCTAACGTATCCTATCCTCTATCCTATCCAATCCTATATCCTATACTCTATCCTATCCTATCCTCTATTATATCCTATCCTCTATCCTTTCCTATCCTCTATCCTATCCTATCCTCTATCCTATCCTCTATCCTATCCTCTATCCTATCCTATCCTTTATCCTAGCCTATCCTTTATCCTATTCTATCCTCTATCCTATCCTATCCTCTATCCTATCCCATCCTCTATCCTATCCTGCCCTCTATCCTATCCTATCCTGTATCCTATAATATCCTCTATCCTAACCTATCCTCAATCCTATCCTATCCTCTATCGTATCCTCTATCCTATCCTCTCCTCAATCCTATCCTAACCTCTATCCTATCGTATCCTGTATCCTATAATGTCCTCTATCCTATCCTATCCTCTATCCTATCCTATCCTCTATCCTATAATATCCTCTATACTATCCTATCCACTATCCTATCCTATGTATCCTCTATCCTATCCTATCCTATCCTCTAACCTACAATATCCTCTATCCTATCCTATCCTCTATCCTATCGTATCCTCTGTCCTATCCTATCCTATCCTCTATCCTATCCTCTATCCTATCCTCTATCCTATCCTATCCTCTATCCTATCCTATCCTCTATCCTATCCTATCCTCTAGCCTATCCTATCCTCTATCCTATCCCATCCTCTATCCTATCCTATCCTCTATAATATCGTATCCTCTATCCTATCATTACCTCTATCCTATCCTATCCTCTATCCTATCCTATCCTCTATCCTATCCTCTATCCTATCCTATCCTCTATCCTAACCTATCCTCAATCCTATCCTATCCTCTATGCTATCCTATCCTCTATCGTATCCTCTATCCTATCCTATCCTCAATCCTATCCTAACCTCTATCCTATCCTATCCTCTATCCTGTCCTATCCTCTATCCTATCCTATCCTCTATCCTATCCTATCCTCTATAATATCGTATCCTCTGTCCTATCATTTCCTCTATCCTATCCTATCTTCAATCCTATCCTATCCTCTATCCTATCCTATCCTCTATCCTATCCTATCCTCAATCCTAGCCTATCCTCTATCCTATCCTCTATAATATCGTATCCTCTATCCTATCCTACCCTCTATCCTATAATATCCTCTATCCTATCCTATCCTCTATCCTATCCTATCCTCTATCCTATCCTATCCTCTATCCTATCCTATCCTCTATCCTATCCTATCCCCTATCCTATCCTCTATGCAATCCTCTCCTCTATCCTATCCTATCCTCTATAATAACGTATCCTCTGTCCTATCCTGTCCTCTAACCTATAATATCAGCTATCCTATTGTATTCTCCATCCTATCCTATCCTATCCCCTAACGTATCCTATCCTCTATACTATCCAATCCTATATCCTATACTCTATCCTATCCTATCCTCTATTCTATCTTATCCTCTAACCTATCCTATCCTCTGTCCTATCCTATCCTCTATCGTATCCTCTATCCTATCCTCTCCTCAATCCTATCCTAACATCTATCCTATCCTATCCTCTATCCTATCCTATCCTCTATAATATCGTATCCTCTGTCCTATCCTGTCCTCCATCCTATAATATCATCTATCCTATCCGATTCCCTATCCTATCCTATCGTATCACCTAACGTATCCTATCCTCTATCCTATCCAATCCTATATCCTATACTCTATCCTATCCTATCCTCTATTATATCCTATCCTCTATCCTTTCCTATCCTCTATCCTATCCTATCCTCTATCCTATCCTCTATCCTATCCTATCCTTTATCCTAGCCTATCCTCTATCCTATTCTATCCTCTATCCTATCCTATCCTCTATCCTATCCTATCCTCTAACCTATTCTATACTCTATCCTATCCTATCCGCTATCCTATCCTATCCTCTATCCTATCCTATCCTCTATCCACTCCTATCCTCTATCCTGTCCTATCCTCTATCCTATCATATCCTCTATCCTATCCTATCCTCTATCGTATCCTATCCTCTATCCTATCCTATCCTCTATCGTCTCCTATCCTCTATCCTATCCAATCCCCTATCCTATCCTCTATGCGATACCATCCTCTATGCTATCCTATCACCTATAATAACGTATCCTGTGTCCTATCCTATCCTCTATCCTATCGTATCCTCTATCCTATCCTATCCTCTATCTTATTCTATCCTCTATCCTATCCTATCCTATATCCTATAATATCCTCTATCCTATCCTATACTCTATCCTATCCTATCCTCTGTCCTATCCTATCCTGTATCCTATCCTATCCTATCCTCTATCCTATCCTATCCTAACCTCTATCCTATCCTATCCTCTATCCTGTCCTATCCTCTATCCTATCCTATCCTCTATCCTATCCTATCCTCTATAATATCGTATCCTCTGTCCTATCATTTCCTCTATCCTATCCTCTATCCTATCCTATCCTCTATCCTATCCTATCCTCTATCCTATCCCATCCTCTCTCCTATCCTATCCCATATAATATCGTATCCTCTATCCTATCATTTCCTCTATCCTATCCTATCCTCTATCCTATCCTATCCTCTATCCTATCCTATCCTCTATCCTATCCTATCCTCTATCCTATCCTCTCCTCAATCCTCTCCTAACCTCTATCCTATCCTATCCTCTATCCTATCCTATCCTCTATCCTATCCTATCATCTAGCCTATCCTATCCTCTATCCTATCCCATCCTCTATCCTATCCTATCCTCTATAATATCGTATCCTCTATCCTATCCTATCCTCTATCCTATCCTATCCTCTATCCTATCCTATCCTCTATCCTATCCTCTATCCTATCCTATCCTCTATCTTATCGTATCCTCTATCGAATCCAATCATCTATCGAATCCCATCCTCTATCGTATTCAATCCTCTATCCTATCCTATCCTATATTCTATCCTATCCTCTATCCTATCCTATCCTCTATCCTATCCTATCCTCTATCCTATCCCATCCTCTATGCTATCCTACCCTCTATCCTATCCAATCCTGTATCCTATAATGTCCTCTATCCTATCCTATCCTCTATCCTATCCTATCCTCTATCCTATAATATCCTCTATACTATCCTATCCACTATCCTATCCTATGTATCCTCTATCCTATCCTATCCTATCCTCTAACCTATAATATCCTCTATCCTATCCTATCCTCTATCGTATTCTATCCTCTGTCCTATCGTATCCTCTATCCTATCCCATCCTCTATCCTATCCTGCCCTCTATCCTATCCTATCCTGTATCCTATAATATCCTCTATCCTAACCTATCCTCAATCCTATCCTATCCTCTATCGTATCCTCTATCCTATCCTCTCCTCAATCCTATCCTAACCTCTATCCTATCGTATCCTGTATCCTATAATGTCCTCTATCCTATCCTATCCTCTATCCTATCCTATCCTCTATCCTATAATATCCTCTATACTATCCTATCCACTATCCTATCCTATGTATCCTCTATCCTATCCTATCCTATCCTCTAACCTACAATATCCTCTATCCTATCCTATCCTCTATCCTATCGTATCCTCTGTCCTATCCTATCCTATCCTCTATCCTATCCTCTATCCTATCCTCTATCCTATCCTATCCTCTATCCTATCCTATCCTCTATCCTATCCTATCCTCTAGCCTATCCTATCCTCTATCCTATCCCATCCTCTATCCTATCCTATCCTCTATAATATCGTATCCTCTATCCTATCATTACCTCTATCCTATCCTATCCTCTATCCTATCCTATCCTCTATCCTATCCTCTATCCTATCCTATCCTCTATCCTAACCTATCCTCAATCCTATCCTATCCTCTATGCTATCCTATCCTCTATCGTATCCTCTATCCTATCCTATCCTCAATCCTATCCTAACCTCTATCCTATCCTATCCTCTATCCTGTCCTATCCTCTATCCTATCCTATCCTCTATCCTATCCTATCCTCTATAATATCGTATCCTCTGTCCTATCATTTCCTCTATCCTATCCTATCTTCAATCCTATCCTATCCTCTATCCTATCCTATCCTCTATCCTATCCTATCCTCAATCCTAGCCTATCCTCTATCCTATCCTCTATAATATCGTATCCTCTATCCTATCCTACCCTCTATCCTATAATATCCTCTATCCTATCCTATCCTCTATCCTATCCTATCCTCTATCCTATCCTATCCTCTATCCTATCCTATCCTCTATCCTATCCTATCCCCTATCCTATCCTCTATGCAATCCTCTCCTCTATCCTATCCTATCCTCTATAATAACGTATCCTCTGTCCTATCCTGTCCTCTAACCTATAATATCAGCTATCCTATTGTATTCTCCATCCTATCCTATCCTATCCCCTAACGTATCCTATCCTCTATACTATCCAATCCTATATCCTATACTCTATCCTATCCTATCCTCTATTCTATCTTATCCTCTAACCTATCCTATCCTCTGTCCTATCCTATCCTCTATCGTATCCTCTATCCTATCCTCTCCTCAATCCTATCCTAACATCTATCCTATCCTATCCTCTATCCTATCCTATCCTCTATAATATCGTATCCTCTGTCCTATCCTGTCCTCCATCCTATAATATCATCTATCCTATCCGATTCTCTATCCTATCCTATCGTATCACCTAACGTATCCTATCCTCTATCCTATCCAATCCTATATCCTATACTCTATCCTATCCTATCCTCTATTATATCCTATCCTCTATCCTTTCCTATCCTCTATCCTATCCTATCCTCTATCCTATCCTCTATCCTATCCTATCCTTTATCCTAGCCTATCCTCTATCCTATTCTATCCTCTATCCTATCCTATCCTCTATCCTATCCTATCCTCTAACCTATTCTATACTCTATCCTATCCTATCCGCTATCCTATCCTATCCTCTATCCTATCCTATCCTCTATCCACTCCTATCCTCTATCCTGTCCTATCCTCTATCCTATCATATCCTCTATCCTATCCTATCCTCTATCGTATCCTATCCTCTATCCTATCCTATCCTCTATCGTCTCCTATCCTCTATCCTATCCAATCCCCTATCCTATCCTCTATGCGATACCATCCTCTATGCTATCCTATCACCTATAATAACGTATCCTGTGTCCTATCCTATCCTCTATCCTATCGTATCCTCTATCCTATCCTATCCTCTATCTTATTCTATCCTCTATCCTATCCTATCCTATATCCTATAATATCCTCTATCCTATCCTATACTCTATCCTATCCTATCCTCTGTCCTATCCTATCCTGTATCCTATCCTATCCTATCCTCTATCCTATCCTATCCTATCCTCTATCCTATCCTATCCTCTGTCCTATCCTATCCTGTATCCTATCCTATCCTATCCTCTATCATATCCTATCCTCAATCCTATCCTATCCCCTATCCTATCCTATCCTCTATCCTATCCTATCCTCTATCCTATCCTACCCTCTATCCTATCCTATCCTCTATCGTATCCTCTATCCTATCCTCTCCTCAATCCTATCCTAACCTCTATCCTATCCTATCCTCTATCCTATCCTATCCTCTATCCTATCCTATCCTCTAGCCTATCCTATCCTCTATCCTATCCCATCCTCTATCCTATCCTATCCTCTATAATATCGTATCCTCTATCCTATCATTTCCTCTATCCTATCCTATCCTCTATCCTATCCTATCCTCTATCCTATCCTATCCTCTATCCTATCCTATCCTCTATCCTATCCTATCCTCTATCCTAGCCTATCCTCTATCCTATCCTCTATAATATCGTATCCTCTATCCTATCCTATCCACTATCCTATAATATCCTCTATCCTATCCTATCCTCTATCCTATCCTATCCTCTATCCTATCCTATCCTCTATCCTATCCTATCCTCTATCCTATCCTATCCTCTATCCTATCCTATCATCTATCCTATCCTATCCTCTATCCTATCCTATCCTCTATCCTATCCTATCCTCTATCCTATCCTATCCTCTATGATATAATATCATCTATCCTATACTATCATCTACCCTATCCTATCCTCTATCCTATCCTCCCCCCTATCCTAACCTATCCTCAATCCTATCCTATCCTCTATGCTATCCTATCCTCTATCGTATCCTCTATCCTATCCTATCCTCAATCCTATCCTAACCTCTATCCTATCCTATCCTCTATCCTATCCTATCCTATATCCTATACTCTATCCTATCCTATCCTCTATTCTATCTTATCCTCTAACCTATCCTATCCTCTGTCCTATCCTATCCTCTATCGTATCCTCTATCCTATCCTCTCCTCAATCCTATCCTAACATCTATCCTATCCTATCCTCTATCCTATCCTATCCTCTATAATATCGTATCCTCTGTCCTATCCTGTCCTCCATCCTATAATATCATCTATCCTATCCGATTCTCTATCCTATCCTATCGTATCACCTAACGTATCCTATCCTCTATCCTATCCAATCCTATATCCTATACTCTATCCTATCCTATCCTCTATTATATCCTATCCTCTATCCTTTCCTATCCTCTATCCTATCCTATCCTCTATCCTATCCTCTATCCTATCCTATCCTTTATCCTAGCCTATCCTCTATCCTATTCTATCCTCTATCCTATCCTATCCTCTATCCTATCCTATCCTCTAACCTATTCTATACTCTATCCTATCCTATCCGCTATCCTATCCTATCCTCTATCCTATCCTATCCTCTATCCACTCCTATCCTCTATCCTGTCCTATCCTCTATCCTATCATATCCTCTATCCTATCCTATCCTCTATCGTATCCTATCCTCTATCCTATCCTATCCTCTATCGTCTCCTATCCTCTATCCTATCCAATCCCCTATCCTATCCTCTATGCGATACCATCCTCTATGCTATCCTATCACCTATAATAACGTATCCTGTGTCCTATCCTATCCTCTATCCTATCGTATCCTCTATCCTATCCTATCCTCTATCTTATTCTATCCTCTATCCTATCCTATCCTATATCCTATAATATCCTCTATCCTATCCTATACTCTATCCTATCCTATCCTCTGTCCTATCCTATCCTGTATCCTATCCTATCCTATCCTCTATCCTATCCTATCCTATCCTCTATCCTATCCTATCCTCTGTCCTATCCTATCCTGTATCCTATCCTATCCTATCCTCTATCATATCCTATCCTCAATCCTATCCTATCCCCTATCCTATCCTATCCTCTATCCTATCCTATCCTCTATCCTATCCTACCCTCTATCCTATCCTATCCTCTATCGTATCCTCTATCCTATCCTCTCCTCAATCCTATCCTAACCTCTATCCTATCCTATCCTCTATCCTATCCTATCCTCTATCCTATCCTATCCTCTAGCCTATCCTATCCTCTATCCTATCCCATCCTCTATCCTATCCTATCCTCTATAATATCGTATCCTCTATCCTATCATTTCCTCTATCCTATCCTATCCTCTATCCTATCCTATCCTCTATCCTATCCTATCCTCTATCCTATCCTATCCTCTATCCTATCGTATCCTCTGTCCTATCCTACCCTCTATCCTATCCTTTCCACTATCCTATAATATCCTCTATCCTATCCTATCCTCTATCCTATAATATCCTCCATCCTATCCTATCGTCTATCCTATCCTATCCTCTATCCTATCGTATCCTCTATCCTATCCCATCCTCTATCCTAACATACCCTCTATCCTATCCTATCCTGTATCCTATAATATCCTCTATCCTATCCTATCCTCTACCCTGTCCAATCCCCTATCCTATCCTCTATCATATCCTATCCTCTATCCTATCCTATCCTCTATCCTATAATATCCTCTATCCTATCCTATCCTCTATCCTATCCTATCCTCTATCCTATCGTATCCTCTATCCTATCCTATCCTCTATCTTATTCTATCCTCTATCCTATCCTATCCTATATCCTATAATATCCTCTATCCTATCCTATACTCTATCCTATCCTATCCTCTGTCCTATCCTATCCTGTATCCTATCCTATCCTATCCTCTATCCTGTCCTATCCTCTATCCTATCATATCCTCTATCCTATCCTATCCTCTATCGTATCCTATCCTCTATCCTATCCTATCCTCTATCGTCTCCTATCCACTATCCTATCCAATCCCCTATCCTATCCTCTATGCGATACCATCCTCTATGCTATCCTATCACCTATAATAACGTATCCTGTGTCCTATCCTATCCTCTATCCTATCGTATCCTCTATCCTATCCTATCCTCTATCTTATTCTATCCTCTATCCTATCCTATCCTATATCCTATAATATCCTCTATCCTATCCTATACTCTATCCTATCCTATCCTCTGTCCTATCCTATCCTGTATCCTATCCTATCCTATCCTCTATCCTATCCTATCCTATCCTCTATCCTATCCTATCCTCTGTCCTATCCTATCCTGCATCCTATCCTATCCTATCCTCTATCATATCCTATCCTCAATCCTATCCTATCCCCTATCCTATCCTATCCTCTATCCTATCGTATCCTCTGTCCTATCCTACCCTCTATCCTATCCTTTCCACTATCCTATAATATCCTCTATCCTATCCTATCCTCTATCCTATAATATCCTCCATCCTATCCTATCGTCTATCCTATCCTATCCTCTATCCTATCCTATCCTCTATCCTATAATATCCTCTATCCTATCCTATCCTCTATCCTATCCTATCCTCTATCCTATCGTATCCTCAATCCTATCCTATCCCCTATCCTATCCTATCCTCTATCCTATCGTATCCTCTGTCCTATCCTATCCTATCCTCTATCCTATCCTCTATCCTATCCTATCCTCTATCCTATAATATCCTCTATCCTATCCTATCCTCTATCCTATCCTATGCTCTATCCTATCCTATCGTCTATCCTATCCTATCCTCTAACCTATCCTATCCTCTATCCTATCCTATCCTCTATCCTATCCTCTATCCTATCCTCTATCCTATCGTATCCTCTGTCCTATCCTATCATCTATCCTATCCTATCCACTATCCTATAATATCCCCTATCCTATCCTCTATCCTATAATATCGTCCATCCTATCCTATCCCCTATCCTATCCTCTATCCTATCCTATCCCCTATCCTATACTATCCTCTATCCTATCCAATCCTCTATCCTATCCTATCCTCTATCTTATCGTATCCTCTATCGAATCCCATCCTCTATCGAATCCCATCCTCTATCGTATTCAATCCTCTATCCTAACCTATCCTATATTCTATCCTATCCTCTATCCTATCCTATCCTCTATCCTATCATATCCTCTATCCTATCCCATCCTCTATCCTATCCTACCCTCTATCCTATCCAATCCTGTATCCTATAATGTCCTCTATCCTATCCTATCCTCTATCCTATCCTATCCTCTATCCTATAATATCCTCTATACTATCCTATCCACTATCCTATCCTATGTATCCCCTATCCTATCCTATCCTATCCTCTAACCTATAATATCCTCTATCCTATTCTATCCTCTATCCTATTCTATCCTCTGTCCTATCGTATCCTCTATCCTATCCTATCCTCTATCCTATCCTGCCCTCTATCCTATCCTATCCTGTATCCTATAATATCCTCTATCCTAACCTATCCTCAATCCTATCCTATCCTCTATCGTATCCTCTATCCTATCCTCTCCTCAATCCTATCCTAACCTCTATCCTATCCTATCCTCTATCCTATCCTATCCTCTATCCTATCCTATCCTCTATCCTATCCCATCCTCTATCCTATCCTATCCTCTATAATATCGTATCCTCTATCCTATCATTTCCTCTATCCTATCCTATCCTCTATCCTATCCTATCCTCTATCCTATCCTATCCTCTATCCTATCCTATCCTCTATCCTATCCTATCCTCTATCCTATCCTATCCTCTATCCTATCCTATCCTCTATCCTATCCTATCCTCTATCCTATCCTATCCTCTATCCTATCCTATCCTCTATCCTATCCTATCCTCTATCCTATCCTATCCTCTATCCTATCCTATCCTCTATCCTATCCTATCCTCTATCGTATCCTCTATCCTATCCTCTCCTCAATCCTATCCTAACCTCTATCCTATCCTATCCTCTATCCTATCCTATCCTCTATCCTATCCTATCCTCTAGCCTATCCTATCCTCTATCCTATCCCATCCTCTATCCTATCCTATCCTCTTTAATATCGTATCCTCTATCCTATCATTTCCTCTATCCTATCCTATCCTCTATCCTATCCTATCCTCTATCCTATCCTATCCTCTATCCTATCCTATCCTCTATCCTATCCCATCCTCTATCCTATCCTACCATCTATCCTATCCAATCCTGTATCCTATAATGTCCTCTATCCTATCCTATCCTCTATCCTATCCTATCCTCTATCCTATAATATCCTCTATACTATCCTATCCACTATCCTATCCTATGTATCCTCTATCCTATCCTATCCTATCCTCTAACCTATAATATCCTCTATCCTATCCTATCCTGTATCCTATAATATCCTCTATCCTAACCTATCCTCAATCCTATCCTATCCTCTATCGTATCCTCTATCCTATCCTCTCCTCAATCCTATCCTAACCTCTATCCTATCCTATCCTCTATCCTATCCTAACCTCTATCCTATCCTATCCTCTATCCTATCCTATCCTCTATCCTATCCCATCCTCTATCCTATCCTATCCTCTATAATATCGTATCCTCTATCCTATCCTATCCTCTATCCTATCCTATCCTCTATCCTATCCTATCCTCTATCCTATCCCATCCTCTATCCTATCCTATCCTCTATAATATCGTATCCTCTATCCTATCATTACCTCTATCCTATCCTATCCTCTATCCTATCCTATCCTCTATCCTATCCTATCCTCTATCCTATCCTATCCTCTATCCTATCCTATCCTCTATCCTATCCTATCCTCTATCCTATCCTATCCTCTATCCTATCCTATCCTCTATCCTATCCTATCATCTATCCTATCCTATCCTCTATCCTATCCTATCCTCAATCCTATCCTATCCTCTATCCTATCCTATCCTCTATCCTATCCTATCCTCTATCCTATCCTATCCTCTATCCTATCCTATCCTCTATCCTATCCTATCCTCTATCCTAGCCTATCCTCTATCCTATCCTCTATAATATCGTATCCTCTATCCTATCCTATCCACTATCCTATAATATCCTCTATCCTATAATATCCTCTATCCTATCCTATCCTCTATCCTATCCTATCCTCTATCCTATCCTATCCTCTATCCTATCCTATCCTCTATCCTATCCTATCCTCTATCCTATCCTATCCTCTATCCTATCCTATCCTCTATCCTATCCTATCCTCTATCCTATCCTATCCTCTATCCTATCCTATCCTCTATGATATAATATCATCTATCCTATACTATCATCTACCCTATCCTATCCTCTATCCTATCCTCCCCCCTATCCTAACCTATCCTCAATCCTATCCTATCTTCTATGCTATCCTATCCTCTATCGTATCCTCTATCCTATCCTATCCTCAATCCTATCCTAACCTCTATCCTATCCTATCCTCTATCCTATCCTATCCTCTATCCTATCCTATCCTCTATCCTATCCTATCCTCTATCCTATCCTATCCTCTATCCTAGCCTATCCTCTATCCTATCCTCTATAATATCGTATCCTCTATCCTATCCTATCCACTATCCTATAATATCCTCTATCCTATCCTATCCTCTATCCTATCCTATCCTCTATCCTATCCTATCCTCTATCCTATCCTATCCTCTATCCTATCCTATCCTCTATCCTATCCTATCCTCTATCCTATCCTATCCTATCCTCTATCCTATCCTATCCTCTATCCTATCCTATCCTCTATCCTATCCTATCCTCTATCCTATCCTATCCTCTATCCTATCCTATCCTCTATCCTATCCTATCCTCTATGATATAATATCATCTATCCTATACTATCATCTACCCTATCCTATCCTCTATCCTATCCTCCCCCCTATCCTAACCTATCCTCAATCCTATCCTATCCTCTATCCTATCCTATCCTCTATCCTATCCTATCCTCTATCCTATCCTATCCTCTATCCTAGCCTATCCTCTATCCTATCCTCTATAATATCGTATCCTCTATCCTATCCTATCCACTATCCTATAATATCCTCTATCCTATCCTATCCTCTATCCTATCCTATCCTCTATCCTATCCTATCCTCAATCCTATCCTAAGCTCTATCCTATCCTATCCTCTATCCTATCCTATCCTCTATCCTATCCTATCCTCTAGCCTATCCTATCCTCTATCCTATCCCATCCTCTATCCTATCCTATCCTCTATAATATCGTATCCTCTATCCTATCATTTCCTCTATCCTATCCTATCCTCTATCCTATCCTATCCTCTATCCTATCCTATCCTCTATCCTATCCTATCCTCTATCCTATCCCATCCTCTATCCTATCCTCTATAATATCGTATCCTCTATCCTATCATATCCACTATCCTATAATATCCTCTATCCTATAATATCCTCTATCCTATCCTATCCTCTATCCTATCATATCCTCTATCCTATCCTATCCTCTATCCTATCCTCTCCTCTATCCTAACCTATCCTCTATCCTATCCTCTATCCTATCCTCTATCCTATCCTCTATCCTATCCTCTATCCTATCCTCTATCCTATCCTCTATGCTATCCTATCCTCTATCCTATCCTCTATCGTATCGTATCCTGTATCCTATCCCATCCCCTGCCCTATCCTATACTCTATCCTATCATATCCTCTATCCTATGCTATCCACTATCCTATCATATCCTCTACCCTATTCTCTATCCTATCCTATCCTCTATCTATCCTCTATCCTATCCTATCCTCTATCCTATCCTATCCTCTATCCTATCCTATCCTCTATCCTATCCTATCCTCTATCCTATCCTATCCTCTATCCTATCCTATCCTCTATCCTATCCTCTCCTCTATCCTAACCTATCCTCTATCCTATCCTCTATCCTATCCTCTATCCTATCCTCTATGCTATCCTATCCTCTATCCTATCCTCTATCGTATCGTATCCTGTATCCTATCCCATACCCTGCCCTATCCTATACTCTATCCTATCATATCCTCTATCCTATGCTATCCACTATCCTATAATATCCTCTACCCTATTCTCTATCCTATCCTATCCTCTATCTATCCTCTATCCTATCCTATCCTCTATCCTCTATCTATCCTCTATCCTATCCTATCCTATATCCTATCCTATCCTCTATCCTATCCTATCCTCTATCGTATCCTATCCTCTATCCTATCCTATCCTCTATCCTATAATATCATCTATCCTATACTATCCTCTACCCTCTCCTATCCTTTATACTATCCAATCCTCTATCGTATCCTCTATCCTATCCTATCCTCTATCCTATCCAATCCCCTATCCTATCCTCTATGCAATCCTCTCCTCTATCCTATCCTATCCTCTATAATAACGTATCCTCTGTCCTATCCTGTCCTCTATCCTATAATATCATCTATCCTATCCTATTCTCCATCCTATCCTATCCTATCCCCTAACGTATCCTATCCTCTATACTATCCAATCCTATATCCTATACTCTATCCTATCCAATCCTCTAATCTATCTTATCCTCTAACCTATCCTATCCTCTGTCCTATCCTATCCTCTATCGTATCCTCTATCCTATCCTCTCCTCAATCCTATCCTAACATCTATCCTATCCTATCCTCTATCCTATCCTATCCTCTATAATATCGTATCCTCTGTCCTATCCTGTCCTCCATCCTATAATATCATCTATCCTATCCTATCCTCTATCCTATCCTCTATCCTATCCTCTATCCTATCCTCTATCCTATCATCTATCCTATCCTATCCTCTGTCCTATCCTATCCTCTATCCTATCCTATCCTCTATCCTATCCAATCCTCTGTTCTATAATATCCTCTGTTTTATAATATCCTCTATCCTATCCACTCCTCTATCCTATCCTCTATCCTATCCTCTATCCTATCCTCTATGCTATCCTATCCTCTATCCTATCCTCTATCGTATCGTATCCTGTATCCTATCCCATCCCTTGCCCTATCCTATACTCTATCCTATCATATCCTCTATCCTATGCTATCCACTATCCTATAATATCCTCTACCCTATTCTCTATCCTATCCTATCCTCTATCTATCCTCTATCCTATCCTATCCTCTATCCAATCCTATCCTCTATCCTATCCTATCCTCTATCCTATCCTCTCCTCTATCCTAACCTATCCTCTATCCTATCCTCTATCCTATCCTCTATCCTATCCTCTATGCTATCCTATCCTCTATCCTATCCTCTATCCTATCCTCTATCGTATCGTATCCTGTATCCTATCCCATCCCCTGCCCTATCCTATACTCTATCCTATCATATCCTCTATCCTATGCTATCCACTATCCTATAATATCCCCTACCCTATTCTCTATCATATCCTATCCTCTATCTATCCTCTATCCTATCCTATCCTCTATCCTCTATCTATCCTCTATCCTATCCTATCCTATATCCTATCCTATCCTCTATCCTATCCTATCCTCTATCCTATCCTATCCTCTATCCTATCCTATCCTCTATCCTATAATATCATCTATCCTATACTATCCTCTACCCTCACCTATCCTTATACTATCCAATCCTCTATCGTATCCTCTATCCTATCCTATCCTCTATCCTATCCAATCCTCTGTTCTATAATATCCTCTGTTCTATAATATCCTCTATCCTATCCACTCCTCTATCCTATCCTCTATCCTGTCCTATCCTCAATCTTATCCTGTATCCTATCCAATCCTCTATGCTATCCTATCATCTATCCTATCGTATCCTCTATCTTATCGCATCCTCAATCCTATCCTATCCTCAATCCTATACCATACTCTATCCTATCCTACCCTCTGTCCTATCCTATCCTCTTTCCTGTCCTATCCTCTGTCCTATCCTATCCTGTATCCTATCCTATCCTATCCTCTATCCTATCCTATCCTCTATCCTATCCTCTATCCTATCCTCTATCCTATCCTCTATCCTATCATCTATCCTATCCTATCCTCTGTCCTATCCTATCCTCTATCCTATCCTATCCTCTATCCTATCCAATCCTCTGTTCTATAATATCCTCTGTTCTATAATATCCTCTATCCTATCCACTCCTCTATCCTATCCTCTATCCTATCCTCTATCCTATCCTCTATGCTATCCTATCCTCTATCCTATCCTCTATCGTATCGTATCCTGTATCCTATCCCATCCCTTGCCCTATCCTATACTCTATCCTATCATATCCTCTATCCTATGCTATCCACTATCCTATAATATCCTCTACCCTATTCTCTATCCTATCCTATCCTCTATCTATCCTCTATCCTATCCTATCCTCTATCTATCCTCTATCCTATCCTATCCTCTATCCAATCCTATCCTCTATCCTATCCTATCCTCTATCCTATCCTCTCCTCTATCCTAACCTATCCTCTATCCTATCCTCTATCCTATCCTCTATCCTATCCTCTATGCTATCCTATCCTCTATCCTATCCTCTATCGTATCGTATCCTGTATCCTATCCCATCCCCTGCCCTATCCTATACTCTATCCTATCATATCCTCTATCCTATGCTATCCACTATCCTATAATATCCCCTACCCTATTCTCTATCATATCCTATCCTCTATCTATCCTCTATCCTATCCTATCCTCTATCCTCTATCTATCCTCTATCCTATCCTATCCTATATCCTATCCTATCCTCTATCCTATCCTATCCTCTATCCTATCCTATCCTCTATCCTATCCTATCCTCTATCCTATCCTATCCTCTATCCTATAATATCATCTATCCTATACTATCCTCTACCCTCACCTATCCTTATACTATCCAATCCTCTATCGTATCCTCTATCCTATCCTATCCTCTATCCTATCCAATCCCCTATCCTATCCTCTATGCAATCCTCTCCTCTATCCTATCCTATCCTCTATAATAACGTATCCTCTGTCCTATCCTGTCCTCTATCCTATAATATCATCTATCCTATCCTATTCTCCATCCTATCCTATCCTATCCCCTAACGTATCCTATCCTCTATACTATCCAATCCTATATCCTATACTCTATCCTATCCAATCCTCTAATCTATCTTATCCTCTAACCTATCCTATCCTCTGTCCTATCCCATCCAAAATCGTATCCTCTATCCTATCCTCTCCTCAATCCTATCCTAACATCTATCCTATCCTATCCTCTATCCTATCCTATCCTCTATAATATCGTATCCTCTGTCCTATCCTGTCCTCCATCCTATAATATCATCTATCCTATCCTATTCTCTATCCTATCCTATCGTATCACCTAACGTATCCTATCCTCTATCCTATCCAATCTTATATCCTATAATCTATCCTATCCTATCCTCTATTATATCCTATCCTCTATTATATCCTATCCTCTATCCTTTCCTATCCTCTATCCTATCCTATCCTCTATCCTATCCTATCCTCTATCCTATCCTATCCTCTATCCTATCCTATCCTCTATCCTATCCTATCCTCTATCCTATCCTATCCTCTATCCTAGCCTATCCTCTATCCTATCCTCTATAATATCGTATCCTCTATCCTATCCTATCCACTATCCTATAATATCCTCTATCCTATAATATCCTCTATCCTATCCTATCCTCTATCCTATCCTCCCCCCTATCCTAACCTATCCTCAATCCTATCCTATCTTCTATGCTATCCTATCCTCTATCGTATCCTCTATCCTATCCTATCCTCAATCCTATCCTAACCTCTATCCTATCCTATCCTCTATCCTATCCTATCCTCTATCCTATCCTATCCTCTATCCTATCCTATCCTCTATCCTATCCTATCCTCTATCCTAGCCTATCCTCTATCCTATCCTCTATAATATCGTATCCTCTATCCTATCCTATCCACTATCCTATAATATCCTCTATCCTATCCTATCCTCTATCCTATCCTATCCTCTATCCTATCCTATCCTCTATCCTATCCTATCCTCTATCCTATCCTATCCTCTATCCTATCCTATCCTCTATCCTATCCTATCCTATCCTCTATCCTATCCTATCCTCTATCCTATCCTATCCTCTATCCTATCCTATCCTCTATGATATAATATCATCTATCCTATACTATCATCTACCCTATCCTATCCTCTATCCTATCCTCCCCCCTATCCTAACCTATCCTCAATCCTATCCTATCCTCTATCCTATCCTATCCTCTATCCTATCCTATCCTCTATCCTATCCTATCCTCTATCCTATCCTATCCTCTATCCTAGCCTATCCTCTATCCTATCCTCTATAATATCGTATCCTCTATCCTATCCTATCCACTATCCTATAATATCCTCTATCCTATCCTATCCTCTATCCTATCCTATCCTCTATCCTATCCTATCCTCAATGATATCCTAAGCTCTATCCTATCCTATCCTCTATCCTATCCTATCCTCTATCCTATCCTATCCTCTAGCCTATCCTATCCTCTATCCTATCCCATCCTCTATCCTATCCTATCCTCTATAATATCGTATCCTCTATCCTATCATTTCCTCTATCCTATCCTATCCTCTATCCTATCCTATCCTCTATCCTATCCTATCCTCTATCCTATCCTATCCTCTATCCTATCCCATCCTCTATCCTATCCTCTATAATATCGTATCCTCTATCCTATCCTATCCACTATCCTATAATATCCTCTATCCTATAATATCCTCTATCCTATCCTATCCTCTATCCTATCATATCCTCTATCCTATCCTATCCTCTATCCTATCCTCTCCTCTATCCTAACCTATCCTCTATCCTATCCTCTATCCTATCCTCTATCCTATCCTCTATGCTATCCTATCCTCTATCCTATCCTCTATCGTATCGTATCCTGTATCCTATCCCATCCCCTGCCCTATCCTATACTCTATCCTATCATATCCTCTATCCTATGCTATCCACTATCCTATCATATCCTCTACCCTATTCTCTATCCTATCCTATCCTCTATCTATCCTCTATCCTATCCTATCCTCTATCCTATCCTATCCTCTATCCTATCCTATCCTCTATCCTATCCTATCCTCTATCCTATCCTATCCTCTATCTTATTATATCCTCTATCCTATCCTATCCTCTATCCTATCCTATCCTCTATCCTATCCTATCCTCTATCCTATCCAATCCTCTGTTCTATAATATCCTCTGTTCTATAATATCCTCTATCCTATCCACTCCTCTATCCTATCCTCTATCCTGTCCTATCCTCAATCTTATCCTGTATCCTATCCAATCCTCTATGCTATCCTATCATCTATCCTATCGTATCCTCTATCTTATCGCATCCTCAATCCTATCCTATCCTCAATCCTATACCATACTCTATCCTATCCTACCCTCTGTCCTATCCTATCCTCTTTCCTGTCCTATCCTCTGTCCTATCCTATCCTGTATCCTATCCTATCCTATCCTCTATCCTATCCTATCCTCTATCCTATCCTCTATCCTATCCTCTATCCTATCCTCTATCCTATCATCTATCCTATCCTATCCTCTGTCCTATCCTATCCTCTATCCTATCCTATCCTCTATCCTATCCAATCCTCTGTTCTATAATATCCTCTGTTCTATAATATCCTCTATCCTATCCACTCCTCTATCCTATCCTCTATCCTATCCTCTATCCTATCCTCTATGCTATCCTATCCTCTATCCTATCCTCTATCGTATCGTATCCTGTATCCTATCCCATCCCTTGCCCTATCCTATACTCTATCCTATCATATCCTCTATCCTATGCTATCCACTATCCTATAATATCCTCTACCCTATTCTCTATCCTATCCTATCCTCTATCTATCCTCTATCCTATCCTATCCTCTATCCAATCCTATCCTCTATCCTATCCTATCCTCTATCCTATCCTCTCCTCTATCCTAACCTATCCTCTATCCTATCCTCTATCCTATCCTCTATCCTATCCTCTATGCTATCCTATCCTCTATCCTATCCTCTATCGTATCGTATCCTGTATCCTATCCCATCCCCTGCCCTATCCTATACTCTATCCTATCATATCCTCTATCCTATGCTATCCACTATCCTATAATATCCTCTACCTTATTCTCTATCCTATCCTATCCTCTATCTATCCTCTATCCTATCCTATCCTCTATCCTCTATCTATCCTCTATCCTATCCTATCCTATATCCTATCCTATCCTCTATCCTATCCTATCCTCTATCCTATCCTATCCTCTATCCTATCCTATCCTCTATCCTATCCTATCCTCTATCCTATAATATCATCTATCCTATACTATCCTCTACCCTCACCTATCCTTTATACTATCCAATCCTCTATCGTATCCTCTATCCTATCCTATCCTCTATCCTATCCAATCCCCTATCCTATCCTCTATGCAATCCTCTCCTCTATCCTATCCTATCCTCTATAATAACGTATCCTCTGTCCTATCCTGTCCTCTATCCTATAATATCATCTATCCTATCCTATTCTCCATCCTATCCTATCCTATCCCCTAACGTATCCTATCCTCTATACTATCCAATCCTATATCCTATACTCTATCCTATCCAATCCTCTAATCTATCTTATCCTCTAACCTATCCTATCCTCTGTCTTATCCCATCCAAAATCGTATCCTATATCCTATCCTCTCCTCAATCCTATCCTAACGTCTATCCTATCCTATCCTCTATCCTATCCTATCCTCTATAATATCGTATCCTCTGTCCTATCCTGTCCTCCATCCTATAATATCATCTATCCTATCCTATTCTCTATCCTATCCTATCGTATCACCTAACGTATCCTATCCTCTATCCTATCCAATCTTATATCCTATAATCTATCCTATCCTATCCTCTATTATATCCTATCCTCTATTATATCCTATCCTCTATTATATCCTATCCTCTATCCTTTCCTATCCTCTATCCTATCCTATCCTCTATCCTATCCTATCCTTTATCCTATCCTATCCTCTATCCTATTCTATCCTCTATCCTATCCTATCCTCTATCCTATCCTATCCTCTAACCTATTCTATACTCTATCCTATCCTTTCCGCTATCCTATCCTATCCTCTATCCTATCCTATCCTCTACCCTATCCTATCCTCTATCCTGTCCTATCCTCTATCCTATCATATCCTCTATCCTATCCTATCCTCTATCGTATCCTATCCTCTATCCTATCCTATCCTCTATCGTCTCCTATCCTCTATCCTATCCAATCCTCTATCCTATCCTCTATGCGATACCATCCTCTATGCTATCCTATCACCTATCCTATTCTATAATCTATCCTATCCTCTATGCAATCCTATCCTCTATCCTATCCTATCCCCTACCCTATCCAATCCCCTATCCTATCCTCTATCCTATCCTCTATCCTATCCTATCCTCTATCCCATCCTGTCCTCTATCCTATCATATAATCTATCCTATCCTATCCTCTATCGTCTCCTATCCTCTTTCCTATCCAATCCCCTACCCTATCCTCTATCCTATCCTATCCTCTATAATATCGTATCCTCTAACCTATCCTATCCTCTATAATATCCTATCCTCTATCCTATCCTATCCTCTATCCTGTCCTATCCTCTATCCTATCCTATCCACTATCCTATCCTATCCTCTATCCTATCCTATCCTCTATCCTATCCTATCCTCTATCCTATCCTATCCTCTACATTATCCTATCCTCTATCCTATCCTATTCTCTATCCTATCCAATCCCCTATCCTATCCTCTATGCAATCCTATCCTCTATCCTATCCTATCCTCTATAATATCGTATCCTCTGTCCTATCCTATCCTCTATCCTATCCTATCCTCTATCCTATCCTATCCACAACCTATCCTATATTCTATCCTATCCTATCCTCTATCCTATCATATCCTCTATCCTATCCTCTATCCTATCCTATCATCTATCCGATCCTATCCTCTATCGTCTCCTATCCTCTTTCCTATCCAATCCCCTACCCTATCCTCTATCCTATCCTATCCTCTATAATATCGTAACCTCTATCATATTCTATCCTCTATCCTATCCAATCCTCTATCCTATCCAATCCCCCATCCTATCCTCTATCCGATCATATCCGCTATCATATCCTATCCTCTATAATATCGTATCCTCTATCCTATAATATCATTTACCCTATCCTATTCTCTATGCTATCCTATCCTCTATCCTATCCTATCCTCTATCCTATCCTATCATCTATCCTATCCTATCCTATCCTCTATCCTATCCTATCCTCTCCTATCCTCTATCCTATCCTATCCTCTATCTATTCCTATCCTCTATCCTATTCTATACTCTATTCTATCCTATCCTCTATCCTATCCTATTCTCTATCCTATCCTCTATCCTATCCTATCCTCTATCCTATCCTATCATCTATCCTATCCTATCCTCTATCCTATCCTCTATAATATCGTATCCTCTACCCTATCCTATCCTCTATCCTATCCTATCCTCTATCCTATCCTATCCTCTATCCTATTCTATCCTCTATCCTATCCTATCCTCTATCCTATCCTATCCTATCCTATCCTATCCTCTATCCTATCCTATCCTCTATAATATCGTATCCTCTATCGTCTCTTATCCTCTTTCCTATCCAATCCCCTACCCTATCCTCTATCCTATCCTATCCTCTATAATATCGTAACCTCTATCATATTCTATCCTCTATCCTATCCAATCCTCTATCCTATCCAATCCCCCATCCTATCCCCTATCCGATCATATCCTCTATCATATCCTATCCTCTATAATATCGTATCCTCTATCCTATAATATCATTTGCCCTATCCTATTCTCTATCCTATCCTATCCTCTATCCTATCCTATTCTCTATCCTATCCTATCCTCTATCCTATTCTATAATGTATCCTATCCTCTATGCAATCCTATCCTCTATCCTATCCTATCCCCTACCCTATCCAATCCCCTATCCTATCCTCTATCCTATCCTCTCTCCTATCCTATCCTCTATCCCATCCTGTCCTCTAACCTATCCTATAATATATCCTATCCTATCCTCTATCCTATCCTATCCTCTATCCTATCCTATCCTCTATCTATTCCTATCCTCTATCCCATCCTATCCTCTATCCTGTCCCATCCTCTATCCTATCCTATCCTCCATACTATCGTATCATCTGTCCTATCCTATCCTGTATCGTATCCTATCCTCTATCCTCTGTCCTATCCTAACCTCTATCCTATCCTATCCTCTATCCTATCCTCTATAATATCGTATCCTCTACCCTATCCTATCCTATATCCTATAATATCATCTATCCTATGCTATTCTCTATCCTATCCCATCCTCTGCCCTATTCTTCACTCTATCCTATCATATCCTCTATCGTATCCACTTTCCTATCCTATTCTCTATCCTATCCTATCCTCTATCCTATCCTATCCTCTATCCTATCCTCTATTCTATGCTATCCTCTATCCTATCCTATCATCTATCCTATCCTATCCTCTATCCTATCCTCTATAATATCGTATCCTCTACCCAATCCTATCCTCTATCCTATCCTATCCTCTATCCTATCCTATCCTCTATCCTATCCTATCCTCTATCCTATCCTATCCTCTATCCTATCCTATCATCTATCCTATCCTATCCTATCCTCTATCCTATCCTCTATCCTATCCTCTATCCTATCCTATCCTCTATCTATTCCTATCCTCTATCCTATTCTATACTCTATTCTATCCTATCCTCTATCCTATCCTATTCTCTATCCTATCCTCTATCCTATCCTATCCTCTATCCTATCCTATCATCTATCCTATCCTATCCTCTATCCTATCCTCTATAATATCGTATCCTCTACCCTATCCTATCCTCTATCCTATCCTATCCTCTATCCTATCCTATCCTCTATCCTATCCTATCCTCTATCCTATCCTATCCTCTATCCTATCCTCTATCCTATCCTATCCTCTATCCTATCCTATCCTCTATCCTATCCTATCCTCTATCCTATCCTATCCTATCCTATCCTATCCTCTATCCTATCCTATCCTCTATCCTATCCTATCCTCTATCGTCTCCTATCCTCTATCCTATCGAATCCCCTATCCTATCCTCTATCCGATCATATGCTCTATCCTATCCTATCCTCTATAATATCGTATCCTCTATCCTATAATATCATCTACCCTAGCCTAATCTCTATCCTATTCTATCCTCTATCCTATTCTATAATCTATCCTATCCGCTATGCAATCCTATCCTCTATCCTATCCTATCCTCTATCCTATCCTATCCTCTATCCTATCCTATCCTATCCTATCCTATCCTCTATCCTATCCTACCCTCTATCCTATCCTATCTTCCATCCTATCCTATCCTCTATCCTATCCTATCCTCTATCCTATCCTCTATTCTATGCTATCCTCTATCCTATCCTATCATCTATCCTATCCTATCCTCTATCCTATCCTCTATAATATCGTATCCTCTACCCAATCCTATCCTCTATCCTATCCTATCCTCTATCCTATCCTATCCTCTATCCTATCCTATCCTCTATCCTATCCTATCCTCTATCCTATCCTATCATCTATCCTATCCTATCCTATCCTCTATCCTATCCTCTATCCTATCCTCTATCCTATCCTATCCTCTATCTATTCCTATCCTCTATCCTATTCTATACTCTATTCTATCCTATCCTCTATCCTATCCTATTCTCTATCCTATCCTCTATCCTATCCTATCCTCTATCCTATCCTATCATCTATCATATCCTATCCTCTATCCTATCCTCTATAATATCGTATCCTCTACCCTATCCTATCCTCTATCCTATCCTATCCTCTATCCTATCCTATCCTCTATCCTATCCTATCCTCTATCCTATCCTCTATCCTATCCTCTATCCTATCCTTTCCTCTATCCTATCCTATCCTCTATCATCATCCTATTCTCTATCCAATCCTATCCTATCCTCCATCGTATCCTATTCTCTATCCTATCCAATCCTATATAGTATCCTCTATCCTATCCTATCCTCTATCCTATCCTATCCTATATCCTATCCTATCCTCTATCCTATCCTATCCTCTATCCTATCCTATCCTCTATCCTAACCGATCCTCTATCCTATCCTATCCTCTATCATATCCTATCCTCTTTCCTATAATATCATCTATCCTATCCTATTCTCTATCCTATCCTATCCTCTATCCTATCCTATCCTTTATCCCATCCTATTCTCTATCCAATCCTATCCTATCCTGTATCCTATCCTATCCTCTATCCTATCCTATCCTATCCTATCCTCTATCCTATCCTATCCTCTATCCTATCCTATCCTCTATCCGATCCTATTCTCTATCCAATCCTATACTATCCTCTATCGTATCCTATTCTCTATCCTATCCAATCGTATATCGTATCCTCTATACTATCCTATCCTCTATCCTATCCTATCCTGTATCCTATCCTATCCTCTATCCTATCCTATCCTATCCTATCCTCTATCCTATCCTATCCTCTATCCTATCCTATCCTCTATCCGATCCTATTCTCTATCCAATCCTATACTATCCTCTATCGTATCCTATTCTCTATCCTATCCAATCGTATATCGTATCCTCTATACTATCCTATCCTCTATCCTATCCTATCCTGTATCCTATCCTATCCTCTATCCTATCCTATCCTCTATCCAATCCTATCCTATCCTCCATCGTATCCTATTCTCTATCCTATCCAATCCTATATAGTATCCTCTATCCTATCCTATCCTCTATCCTATCCTATCCTATATCCTATCCTATCCTCTATCCTATCCTATCCTCTATCCTATCCTATCCTCTATCCTAACCGATCCTCTATCCTATCCTATCCTCTATCATATCCTATCCTCTTTCCTATAATATCATCTATCCTATCCTATTCTCTATCCTATCCTATCCTGTATCCTATCCTATCCTCTATCCTATCCTATCCTCTATCCTATCCTATCCTATCCTATCCTCTATCCTATCCTATCCTCTATCCTATCCTATCCTCTATCCGATCCTATTCTCTATCCAATCCTATACTATCCTCTATCGTATCCTATTCTCTACCCTATCCAATCGTATATCGTATCCTCTATACTATCCTATCCTCTATCCTATCCTATCCTGTATCCTATCCTATCCTCTATCCTATCCTATCCTCTATCCTATCCTATCCTTTATCCTATCCTATCCTCTATCCTATCCTATCCTCTATCAAATCCTTTCCGCTATCCTATCATATCCTATCCTCTATCCTATCCTATCCTCTATCCTATCCTATCCCCTAACCTATCCTATCCTCTATCCTATCCTATCCTCTATCCTATCCTATCCTCTTTCCTATCCTATCCTCAATCCTACCCTATCCTCTGTCGTATCCTATCCTCTACCCTATCCAATCCTATAACCTATACTCTATCCTATTCTCTATCCTATCCTATCCTCTATCCTATCCTATCCACTATCGTCTCCTATCTTCTATCCTATCCAATCCCCTATCCTATCCTCTATCCTGTCCTCTACCCTATCCTATCCTCTGTCCTATCCTATCCTCTATACTATCCTATCCTCTATCATATCCTATCCTCTTACCTATAATATCATCTATCCTATTCTATACTCTATCTTATCCTATCCTCTATCCTAGCCAATCCTATAACCTATACTCTATCCTATCCTATCCTCTATCCTATCCTATCCTGTATCCTATCCTATCCTCTATCCTATACTATCCTCTATCCTATCCTATCCTCTATCCTATCCTATCCTATCCTCTTATCCTATCCTATCCTCTATCCTATCCTATCCTATCCTCTATCCTATCCTATCCTATCCTCTATCCTATCCTATCCTCTATCCTATCCTATCCTCTATCCTATCCTATCCTCTATCCTATCCTTTCCTCTATACTATCCTATACTCTATCGTATCCTATCCTCTATCCTATCCAATCCTATATCCTATACTATATCATATCCTATCCTCTATCCTATCCTATCCTCTATCCGATCCTATCCTCTATCCTATCCTATCCTGTATCCTATCCTATGTTGTATCCTATCCTATCCTCTATCCTATCCTATCCTCTATCCTATCCTATCCTCTATCCTATCCCATCCTCTATCCTATCCCATCCTCTATCCTATCCTATCCTCTATCCTAGCCTATCCTCTATCCTATCCTATCCTCTATCCTATCCCATCCTCTATCCTATCCTATCCTCTATCCTATCCTATCCTCTATCCTAGCCTATCCTCTATCCTATCCTATCCTGTATCCTATCCTATCCTCTACCCTATCCTATCCTCTATCCTATCCTATCCTCTATCCTATCCTATCCTCTATCCTATCCTATCCTCTATCCTATCCTATCCTCTATCGTATCCCATCCTCTATCCTATCCTATCCTCTATCCTATCCTATCCTCTATCCCATCCTATTCTCTATCCAATCCTATCCTATTCTCTATCGTATCCTATTCTCTATCCTATCCAATCCTATATCGTATCCTATATCCTATCCTATCCTCTATCCTATCCTATCCTCTATCCTATCCTATCCTCCATCCTATCCTATCCTCTATAATATCGTATCCTCTATCATATCCTATCCTCTTACCTATAATATCATCTATCCTATTCTATACTCTATCTTATCCTATCCTCTATCCTATAATATTCTCTGTCCTATCCTTTCCACTATCCTATCTTATGCTCTATCCTATCCTATACTCCATCCTATCCTATCCTCTATCCTATCCTATCCTCTATCCCATCCTATCCTCTATCCTATCCTATCCTATCCTCTTATCCTATCCTATCCTCAATCCTATCCTATCCTATCCTCTATCGTATCCTATCCTCTATCCTATCCTTTCCTCTATACTATCCTATACTCTATCGTATCCTATCCTCTATCCTATCCATCCTATATCCTATACTCTATCATATCCTATCCTCTATCCTATCCTATCCTCTATCCGATTCTATCCTCTATCCTATCCTATCCTGTATCCTATCCTATGTTGTATCCTATCCTATGTTGTATCCTATCCTATCCTCTATCCTATCCTATCGTCTATCCTATCCTATCCTCTATCCTATCCCATCCTCTATCCTATCCTATCCTCTATCCTATCCTATCCTCTATCCTAGCCTATCCTCTATCCTATCCTATCCTGTATCCTATCCTATCTTCTATCCTATCCTATCCTCTATCCTATCCTATCCTCTATCCTATCCTATCCTCTATCCTATCCTATCCTCTATCCTATCCCATCCTCTATCCTATAATATCCTCTATCCTATCCTATCCTATTCTCTATCGTATCCTATATCCTATCCTATCCTCTATCCTATCCTATCCTCTATCCTATCCTATCCTCTATCCTATCCTATCCTCTATCCTATCGTATCCCCTATCCCATCCTATCCTCTATCCTATCCTATCCTCTATCCTATCCTATCCTCTATCCTATCCTATCCTCTATCCTATCCCATCCTCTATCCTATCCTATCCTCTATCCTAGCCTATCCTCTATCCTATCCTATCCTGTATCCCATCCTATCCTCTATCCTATCCTATCCTCTATCCTATCCTATCCTGTATCCTATCCTATCCTCTATCCTATCCTATCCTATCCTCTATCCTATCCTATCCTCTATCCTATCCTATCCTCTATCCTATCCTATCCTCTATCCTATCCCATCCTCTATCCTATCCTATCCTCTATCCTATCCTATCCTCTATCCCATCCTATTCTCTATCCAATCCTATCCTATTCTCTATCGTATCCTATTCTCTATCCTATCCAATCCTATATCGTATCCTATATCCTATCCTATCCTCTATTCTTTCCTATCCTCTATCCTATCCTATCCTCTATCCTATCCTATCCTCTATCCTATCCTATCCTCTATCCTATCCCATCCTCTATCTTATCCTATCCTCTATCCTATCCTATCCTCTATCCCATCCTATTCTCTATCCAATCCTATCCTATTCTCTATCGTATCCTATTCTCTATCCTATCCAATCCTATATCGTATCCTATATCCTATCCTATCCTCTATCCTATCCTATCCTCTATCCTATCCTATCCTCTATCCTATCCTATCCTCTATCCTATCCTATCCTCTATCCTATCCTATCCTCTATCCTATCCTATCCTCTATCCGATCCTATCCTATTCTCTATCGTATCCTATTCTCTATCCTATCCAATCCTATATCGTATACTATATCCTATCCTATCCTCTATCCTATCCTATCCTCCATCCTATCCTATCCTCTATTTTATCCTATCCTCTATCCTATCCCATCCTCTATCCTATCCTATCCTCTATCCTATCCTATCCTCTATCCCATCCTATTCTCTATCCAATCCTATCCTATTCTCTATCGTATCCTATTCTCTATCCTATCCAATCCTATATCGTATACTATATCCTATCCTATCCTCTATCCTATCCTATCCTCTATCCTATTCTATCCTCTATCCTATCCTATCCTCTATACTATCCCATCCTCTATCCTATCCTATCCTCTATCCTATCCTATCCTCTATCCCATCCTATTCTCTATCCAATCCTATCCTATCCTCTATCGTATCCTATTCTCTATCCTATCCAATCCTATATCGTATCCTCTATCCTATCCTATCCACTATCCTATCCTATCCTGTATCCTATGCTATCCTCTATCCTATCCTATCCTCTATCCTATCCTATCCTCTATCCTATCCTATCCTCTATCCTATCCTATACTTTATCCTATCCTATCCTCTATCCTATCCTATCCTCTATCCTATCCTTTCCTCTATCCTATCCTATCCTCTATAATATCGTATCCTCTATCATATCCTATCCTCTTACCTATAATATCATCTATCCTATTCTATACTCTATCTTATCCTATCCTCTATCCTATAATATTCTCTGTCCTATCCTTTCCACTATCCTATCTTATGCTCTATCCTATCCTATACTCCATCCTATCCTATCCTCTATCCTATCCTATCCTCTTTCCTATCCTATCCTCTATCCTATCCTATCCTATCCTCTTATCCTATCCTATCCTCTATCCTATCCTATCCTATCCTCTATCCTATCCTATCCTCTATCCTATCCTTTCCTCTATACTATCCTATACTGTATCGTATCCTATCCTCTATCCTATCCAATCCTATATATTATACTCTATCATATCCTATCCTCTATCCTATCCTATCCTCTATCCGATCCTATCCTCTATCCTATCCTATCCTGTATCCTATCCTATGTTGTATCCTATCCTATGTTGTATCCTATCCTATCCTCTATCCTATCCTATCCTCTATCCTATCCTATCCTCTATCCTATCCCATCCTCTATCCTATCCTATCCTCTATCCAATCCTATCCTCTATCCTAGCCTATCCTCTATCCTATCCTATCCTGTATCCTATCCTATCTTCTATCCTATCCTATCCTCTATCCTATCCTATCCTCTATCCTATCCTATCCTCTATCCTATCCTATCCTCTATCCTATCCCATCCTCTATCCTACAATATCCTCTATCCTATCCTATCCTATTCTCTATCGTATCCTATATCCTATCCTATCCTCTATCCTATCCTATCCTCTATCCTATCCTATCCTCTATCCTATCCTATCCTCTATCCTAGCCTATCCCCTATCCCATCCTATCCTCTATCCTATCCTATCCTCTATCCTATCCTATCCTCTATCCTATCCTATCCGCTATCCTATCCTATCCTCTATCCTATCCTATCCTCTATCCTAGCCTATCCTCTATCCTATCCTATCCTGTATCCTATCCTATCTTCTATCCTATCCTATCCTCTATCCTATCCTATCCTCTATCCTATCCTATCCTCTATCCTATCCTATCCTCTATCCTATCCCATCCTCTATCCTATAATATCCTCTATCCTATCCTATCCTATTCTCTATCGTATCCTATATCCTATCCTATCCTCTATCCTATCCTATCCTCTATCCTATCCTATCCTCTATCCTATCCTATCCTCTATCCTAGCCTATCCCCTATCCCATCCTATCCTCTATCCTATCCTATCCTCTATCCTATCCTATCCTCTATCCTATCCTATCCGCTATCCTATCCTATCATCTATCCTATCCTATCCTCTATCCTATCCTATCCTCTATCCTATCCTATCCTCTATCCTATCCCATCCTCTATCCTATCCTATCCTCTATCCTAGCCTATCCTCTATCCTATCCTATCCTGTATCCCATCCTATCCTCTATCCTATCCTATCCTCTATCCTATCCTATCCTCTATCCTATCCTATCCGCTATCCTATCCTATCCTCTATCCTATCCTATCCCCTATCCTATCCTATCCTCTATCCTATACCATCCTCTATCCTATCCTATCCTCTATCCTATCCTATCCTCTATCCTAGCCTATCCTCAATCCTATCCTATCCTCTATCCTATCGCATCCTCTATCCTATCCTATCCTCTATCCTATCCTATCCTCTATCCTAGCCTATCCTCTATCCTATCCTATCCTGTATCCTATCCTATCCTCTATCCTATCCTATCCTCTATCCTATCCTATCCTCTATCCTATCCTATCCTCTATCCTATCCTATCCTCTATCCTATCCCATCCTCTATCCTATCCTATCCTCTATCCTATCCTATCCTCTATCCCATCCTATTCTCTATCCAATCCTATCCTATTCTCTATCGTATCCTATTCTCTATCCTATCCAATCCTATATCGTATCCTATATCCTATCCTATCCTCTATTCTTTCCTATCCTCTATCCTATCCTATCCTCTATCCTATCCTATCCTCTATCCTATCCTATCCTCTATCCTATCCCATCCTCTATCTTATCCTATCCTCTATCCTATCCTATCCTCTATCCCATCCTATTCTCTATCCAATCCTATCCTATTCTCTATCGTATCCTATTCTCTATCCTATCCAATCCTATATCGTATCCTATATCCTATCCTATCCTCTATCCTATCCTATCCTCTATCCTATCCTATCCTCTATCCTATCCTATCCTCTATCCTATCCTATCCTCTATCCTATTCTATCCTCTATCCTATCCTATCCTCTATCCGATCCTATCCTATTCTCTATCGTATCCTATTCTCTATCCTATCCAATCCTATATCGTATACTATATCCTATCCTATCCTCTATCCTATCCTATCCTCCATCCTATCCTATCCTCTATTTTATCCTATCCTCTATCCTATCCCATCCTCTATCCTATCCTATCCTCTATCCTATCCTATCCTCTATCCCATCCTATTCTCTATCCAATCCTATCCTATTCTCTATCGTATCCTATTCTCTATCCTATCCAATCCTATATCGTATACTATATCCTATCCTATCCTCTATCCTATCCTATCCTCTATCCTATTCTATCCTCTATCCTATCCTATCCTCTATCCCATCCTATTCTCTATCCAATCCTATCCTATCCTCTATCGTATCCTATTCTCTATCCTATCCAATCCTATATCGTATCCTCTATCCTATCCTATCCACTATCCTATCCTATCCTGTATCCTATGCTATCCTCTATCCTATCCTATCCTCTATCCTATCTTATCCTCTATCCTATCCTATCCTCTATCCTATCCTATCCTTTATCCTATCCTATCCTCTATCCTATCCTATCCTCTATCCTATCCTTTCCTCTATCCTATCCTATCCTCTATAATATCGTATCCTCTATCATATCCTATCCTCTTACCTATAATATCATCTATCCTATTCTATACTCTATCTTATCCTATCCTCTATCCTATAATATTCTCTGTCCTATCCTTTCCACTATCCTATCTTATGCTCTATCCTATCCTATACTCCATCCTATCCTATCCTCTATCCTATCCTATCCTCTATCCTATCCTATCCTCTATCCTATCCTATCCTATCCTCTTATCCTATCGTATCCTCTATCCTATCCTATCCTATCCTCTATCCTATCCTATCCTCTATCCTATCCTTTCCTCTATACTATCCTATACTGTATCGTATCCTATCCTCTATCCTATCCAATCCTATATATTATACTCTATCATATCCTATCCTCTATCCTATCCTATCCTCTATCCGATCCTATCCTCTATCCTATCCTATCCTGTATCCTATCCTATGTTGTATCCTATCCTATGTTGTATCCTATCCTATCCTCTATCCTATCCTATCCTCTATCCTATCCTATCCTCTATCCTATCCCATCCTCTATCCTATCCTATCCTCTATCCTATCCTATCCTCTATCCTAGCCTATCCTCTATCCTATCCTATCCTGTATCCTATCCTATCTTCTATCCTATCCTATCCTCTATCCTATCCTATCCTCTATCCTATCCTATCCTCTATCCTATCCTATCCTCTATCCTATCCCATCCTCTATCCTATAATATCCTCTATCCTATCCTATCCTATTCTCTATCGTATCCTATATCCTATCCTATCCTCTATCCTATCCTATCCTCTATCCTATCCTATCCTCTATCCTATCCTATCCTCTATCCTAGCCTATCCCCTATCCCATTATATCCTCTATCCTATCCTATCCTCTATCCTATCCTATCCTCTATCCTATCCTATCCGCTATCCTATCCTATCATCTATCCTATCCTATCCTCTATCCTATCCTATCCTCTATCCTATCCTATCCTCTATCCTATCCCATCCTCTATCCTATCCTATCCTCTATCCTATCCTATCCTCTATCCCATCCTATTCTCTATCCAATCCTATCGTATCCTCTATCGTATCCTATTCTCTATCCTATCCTATCCTCTATCCTATCCTATCCTCTATCCTAGCCTATCCTCTATCCTATCCTATCCTGTATCCTATCCTATCTTCTATCCTATCCTATCCTCTATCCTATCCTATCCTCTATCCTATCCTATCCTCTATCCTATCCTATCCTTTATCCTATCCTATCCTCTATCCTATCCTATCCTCTAGCCTATCCTATCCTCTACCCTATCCTATCCTCTATCCTATCCTATCATCTATCCTATCCGATCCTCTATCCTATCCTATCCTCTATAATATCGTATCCTGTATCATATCCTATCCTCTTACCTATAATATCATCTATCCTATTCTATACTCTATCTTATCCTATCCTCTATCCTATCCTATTCTCTGTCCTATCCTTTCCACTATCCTATCTTATGCTCTATCCTATCCTATACTCCATCCTATCCTATCCTCTATCCTATCCTATCCTCTATCCTATCCTATCCTCTATCCGATCCTATTCTCTATCCAATCCTATCCTATTCTCTATCGTATCCTATTCTCCATCCTATCCCATCCTCTATCCTATCCTATCCTCTATCCTATCCTATCCTCTATCCCATCCTATTCTCTATCCAATCCTATCCTATCCTCTATCGTATCCTATTCTCTATCCTATCCAATCCTATATCGTATCCTCTATCCTATCCTATCCACTATCCTATCCTATCCTGTATCCTATGCTATCCTCTATCCTATCCTATCCTCTATCCTATCCTATCCTCTATCCTATCCTATCCTCTATCCTATCCTATCCTTTATCCTATCCTATCCTCTATTCTATCCTATCCTCTATCCTATCCTATCCTCTATCCTATCCTTTCCGGTATCCTATCCTATTCTCTATAATATCGCATCCTCTGTCCTATCCTTGCTCTATCCTATAATATCATATATCCTATCCTATTCTCTATCCTATCCTATCCTATCATCTATCCTATTCTATACTCTATCCTATCCTATCCTCTATCCTATCCTATCCTCTACCCTATCCTATCCTCTATCCTATCCTATCATCTATCCTATCCGATCCTCTATCCTATCTTATCCTCTATAATATCGTATCCTCTATCATATCCTATCCTCTTACCTATAATATCATCTATCCTATTCTATACTCTATCTTATCCTATCCTCTATCCTATCCTATTCTCTGTCCTATCCTTTCCACTATCCTATCTTATGCTCTACCCTATCCTATACTCCATCCTATCCTATCCTCTATCCTATCCTATCCTCTATCCTATCCTATACTCTATCCTATCCTATCCTATCCTTTTATCCTATCCTATCCTCTATCCTATCCTATCCTATCCTCTATCCTATCCTATCCTATCCTTTTATCCTATCCTATCCTCTATCCTATCCTATCCTATCCTCTATCCTATGCTATCCTATCCTATCATCTATCCTATCCAATCCTATATCCTATACTCTATCATATCCTATCCTCTATCCTATCCTATCCTCTATCCGATCCTATCCTCTATCCTCTCCTATCCTGTATCCTATCCTATGTTGTATCCTATCCTATCCTCTATCCTATCCTATCCTCTATCCTATCCTATCCTCTATCCTATCCCATCCTCTATCCTATCCTATCCTCTATCCCATTATATCCTCTATCCCATCCTATTCTCTATCCAATCCTATCCTATCCTCTATCGTATCCTATTCTCTATCCTATCCAATCCTATATCGTATCCTCTATCCTATCCTATCCACTATCCTATCCTATCCTGTATCCTATGCTATCCTCTATCCTATCCTATCCTCTATCCTATCCTATCCTCTATCCTATTCTATCCTCTATCCTATCCTATCCTCTATCCTATCCCATCCTCTATCCTATCCTATCCTCTATCCTATCCTATCCTCTATCCCATCCTATTCTCTATCCATTCCTATCCTATCCTCTATCGTATCCTATTCTCTATCCTATCCAATCCTATATCGTTTCCTCTATCCTATCCTATCCACTATCCTATCCTATCCTGTATCCTATGCTATCCTCTATCCTATCCTATCCTCTATCCTATCCTATCCTCTATCCTAGCCTATCCATATCCTATCCTATCCTTTATCCTATCCTATCCTCTATCCTATCCTATCCTCTATCCTATCCTTTCCGCTATCCTATCCTATTCTCTATAATATCGCATCCTCTGCCCTATCCTTGCTCTATCCTATAATATCATATATCCTATCCTATTCTCTATCCTATCCTATCCTATCATCTATCCTATTCTATACTCTATCCTATCCTATCCTCTATCCTATCCTATCCTCTACCCTATCCTATCCTCTATCCTATCCTATCATCTATCCTATCCGATCCTCTATCCTATCCTATCCTCTATAATATCGTATCCTCTATCATATCCTATCCTCTTACCTATAATATCATCTATCCTATTCTATACTCTATCTTATCCTATCCTCTATCCTATAATATTCTCTGTCCTATCCTTTCCACTATCCTATCTTATGCTCTATCCTATCCTATACTCCATCCTATCCTATCCTCTATCCTATCCTATCCTCTATCCTATCCTGTCCTCTATCCTATCCTATCCTATCCTCTTATCCTATCCTATCCTCTATCCTATCCTATCCTATCCTCTATCCTATCCTATCCTCTATCCTATCCTTTCCTCTATACTATCCTATACTCTATCGTATCCTATCCTCTATCCTATCCAATCCTATATATTATACTCTATCATATCCTATCCTCTATCCTATCCTATCCTCTATCCGATCCTATCCTCTATCCTATCCTATCCTGTATCCTATCCTATGTTGTATCCTATCCTATGTTGTATCCTATCCTATCCTCTATCCTATCCTATCCTCTATCCTATCCTATCCTCTATCCTATCCCATCCTCTATCCTATCCTATCCTCTATCCTATCCTATCCTCTATCCTATCCAATCCTATATATTATACTCTATCATATCCTATCCTCTATCCTATCCTATCCTCTATCCGATCCTATCCTCTATCCTATCCTATCCTGTATCCTATCCTATGTTGTATCCTATCCTATGTTGTATCCTATCCTATCCTCTATCCTATCCTATCCTCTATCCTATCCTATCCTCTATCCTATCCCATCCTCTATCCTATCCTATCCTATCCTCTATCCTATCCTATTCTATGTCCTATCCTTTCCACTATCCTATCTTATGCTCTATCCTATCCTATACTCCATCCTATCCTATCCTCTATCCTATCCTATCCTCTATCCTATCCTATCCTATCCTTTTATCCTATCCTATCCTCTATCCTATCCTATCCTATCCTCTATCCTATCCTATCCTATCCTATCATCTATCCTATCCAATCCTATATCCTATACTCTATCATATCCTATCCTCTATCCTATCCTATCCTCTATCCGATCCTATCCTCTATCCTCTCCTATCCTGTATCCTATCCTATGTTGTATCCTATCCTATCCTCTATCCTATCCTATCCTCTATCCTATCCTATCCTCTATCCTATCCCATCCTCTATCCTATCCTATCCTCTATCCTATTATATCCTCTATCCCATCCTATTCTCTATCCAATCCTATCCTATCCTCTATCGTATCCTATTCTCTATCCTATCCAATCCTATATCGTATCCTCTATCCTATCCTATCCACTATCCTATCCTATCCTGTATCCTATGCTATCCTCTATCCTATCCTATCCTCTATCCTATTCTATCCTCTATCCTATCCTATCCTCTATCCTATCCCATCCTCTATCCTATCCTATCCTCTATCCTATCCTATCCTCTATCCCATCCTATTCTCTATCCATTCCTATCCTATCCTCTATCGTATCCTATTCTCTATCCTATCCAATCCTATATCGTATCCTCTATCCTATCCTATCCACTATCCTATCCTATCCTGTATCCTATGCTATCCTCTATCCTATCCTATCCTCTATCCTATCCTATCCTCTATCCTATCCTATCCTCTATCCTATCCTATCCTTTATCCTATCCTATCCTCTATCCTATCCTATCCTCTATCCTATCCTTTCCGCTATCCTATCCTATTCTCTATAATATCGCATCCTCTGCCCTATCCTTGCTCTATCCTATAATATCATATATCCTATCCTATTCTCTATCCTATCCTATCCTATCATCTATCCTATTCTATACTCTATCCTATCCTATCCTCTATCCTATCCTATCCTCTACCCTATCCTATCCTCTATCCTATCCTATCATCTATCCTATCCGATCCTCTATCCTATCCTATCCTCTATAATATCGTATCCTCTATCATATCCTATCCTCTTACCTATAATATCATCTATCCTATTCTATACTCTATCTTATCCTATCCTCTATCCTATAATATTCTCTGTCCTATCCTTTCCACTATCCTATCTTATGCTCTATCCTATCCTATACTCCATCCTATCCTATCCTCTATCCTATCCTATCCTCTATCCTATCCTGTCCTCTATCCTATCCTATCCTATCCTCTTATCCTATCCTATCCTCTATCCTATCCTATCCTATCCTCTATCCTATCCTATCCTCTATCCTATCCTTTCCTCTATACTATCCTATACTCTATCGTATCCTATCCTCTATCCTATCCAATCCTATATATTATACTCTATCATATCCTATCCTCTATCCTATCCTATCCTCTATCCGATCCTATCCTCTATCCTATCCTATCCTCTATCCTATCCTATCCTCTATCCTATCCCATCCTCTATCCTATCCTATCCTCTATCCTATCCTATCCTCTATCCTATCCTATCCTCTATCCGATCCTATCCTCTATCCTATCCTATCCTGTATCCTATCCTATGTTGTATCCTATCCTATCCTCTATCCTATCCTATCCTCTATCCTATCCTATCCTCTATCCTATCCTATCCTCTATCCTATCCTATCCTCTATCCTATCCTATCCTCTATCCTATCCGATCCTCTATCCTATCCGATCCTCTATAATATCGTATCCTCTATCATATCCTATCCTCTTTCCTATCATATCATCTATCCTATCCTATTCTCTATCCTATCCTATACTCTATCCTATGCTATCCTCTATCCCATCCTATTCTCTATCCAATCCTATCCTATCCACTATCGTATCCTATTCTCTATCCTATCCAATCCTATATCGTATCCTCTATCCTATCCTATCCTGTATCCTAACCTATCCTGTATCCTATCCTATCCTGTATCCTATCCTATCCTGTATCCTATCCTATCCTGTATCCTATCCTGTATCCTATCCTGTATCCTATGCTATCCTGTATCCTATCCTATCCTCTATCCTATCCTATCCTCTATCCTATCCTATCCTCTATCCTATCCTATCCTCTATCCTATCCTATCCTGTATCCTATCCTATTCTCTATCCTATCCTATCCTCTATCCTATCCTATCCACCATCGGCTCCTATCTTCTATCCTATCCAATCCCCTATCCTATCCTCTATCCTGTCCTCTACCCTATCCTATCCTCTATCCTATCAAATCCTCTATCCTATCCTATCCTGTATCCTATCCTATCCTCTATCCTATCCTATCCTATCCTCTATCCGATCCTATCCTATATCCTATCCTATCCTCTATCCTATCCTATCCTCTTATCCTATCCTATCCTCTATCCTATTCTATACTCTATCCTATCCTATCCTCTATCCTATCCTATCCTCTATCCTATCCTATCCTGTATCCTATCCTATCATCTATCCTATCCGATCCTCTATCCTATCTTATCCTCTATAATATCGTATCCTCTATCATATCCTATCCTCTTACCTATAATATCATCTATCCTATTCTATACTCTATCTTATCCTATCCTCTATCCTATCCTATTCTCTGTCCTATCCTTTCCACTATCCTATCTTATGCTCTATCCTATCCTATACTCCATCCTATCCTATCCTCTATCCTATCCTATCCTCTATCCTATCATATCCTCTATCCTATCCTATCCTATCCTTTTATCCTATCCTATCCTCTATCCTATCCTATCCTATCCTCTATCCTATCCTATCCTATCCTATCATCTATCCTATCCAATCCTATATCCTATACTCTATCATATCCTATCCTCTATCCTATCCTATCCTCTATCCGATCCTATCCTCTATCCTCTCCTATCCTGTATCCTATCCTATGTTGTATCCTATCCTATCCTCTATCCTATCCTATCCTCTATCCTATCCTATCCTCTATCCTATCCCATCCTCTATCCTATCCTATCCTCTATCCTATTATATCCTCTATCCCATCCTATTCTCTATCCAATCCTATCCTATCCTCTATCGTATCCTATTCTCTATCCTATCCAATCCTATATCGTATCCTCTATCCTATCCTATCCACTATCCTATCCTATCCTGTATCCTATGCTATCCTCTATCCTATCCTATCCTCTATCCTATCCTATCCTCAATCCTATTCTATCCTCTATCCTATCCTATCCTCTATCCTATCCCATCCTCTATCCTATCCTATCCTCTATCCTATCCTATCCTCTATCCCATCCTATTCTCTATCCATTCCTATCCTATCCTCTATCGTATCCTATTCTCTATCCTATCCAATCCTATATCGTTTCCTCTATCCTATCCTATCCACTATCCTATCCTATCCTGTATCCTATGCTATCCTCTATCCTATCCTATCCTCTATCCTATCCTATCCTCTATCCTATCCTATCCTCTATCCTATCCTATCCTTTATCCTATCCTATCCTCTATCCTATCCTATCCTCTATCCTATCCTTTCCGCTATCCTATCCTATTCTCTATAATATCGCATCCTCTGCCCTATCCTTGCTCTATCCTATAATATCATATATCCTATCCTATTCTCTATCCTATCCTATCCTATCATCTATCCTATTCTATACTCTATCCTATCCTATCCTCTATCCTATCCTATCCTCTACCCTATCCTATCCTCTATCCTATCCTATCATCTATCCTATCCGATCCTCTATCCTATCCTATCCTCTATAATATCGTATCCTCTATCATATCCTATCCTCTTACCTATAATATCATCTATCCTATTCTATACTCTATCTTATCCTATCCTCTATCCTATAATATTCTCTGTCCTATCCTTTCCACTATCCTATCTTATGCTCTATCCTATCCTATACTCCATCCTATCCTATCCTCTATCCTATCCTATCCTCTATCCTATCCTGTCCTCTATCCTATCCTATCCTATCCTCTTATCCTATCCTATCCTCTATCCTATCCTATCCTATCCTCTATCCTATCCTATCCTCTATCCTATCCTTTCCTCTATACTATCCTATACTCTATCGTATCCTATCCTCTATCCTATCCAATCCTATATATTATACTCTATCATATCCTATCCTCTATCCTATCCTATCCTCTATCCGATCCTATCCTCTATCCTATCCTATCCTGTATCCTATCCTATGTTGTATCCTATCCTATGCTGTATCCTATCCTATCCTCTATCCTATCCTATCCTCTATCCTATCCTATCCTCTATCCTATCCCATCCTCTATCCTATCCTATCCTCTATCCTATCCTATCCTCTATCCTATCCAATCCTATATATTATACTCTATCATATCCTATCCTCTATCCTATCCTATCCTCTATCCGATCCTATCCTCTATCCTATCCTATCCTGTATCCTATCCTATGTTGTATCCTATCCTATGTTGTATCCTATCCTATCCTCTATCCTATCCTATCCTCTATCCTATCCTATCCTCTATCCTATCCCATCCTCTATCCTATCCTATCCTCTATCCTATCCTATCCTCTATCCTATCCTATTCTCTGTCCTATCCTTTCCACTATCCTATCTTATGCTCTATCCTATCCTATACTCCATCCTATCCTATCCTCTATCCTATCCTATCCTCTATCCTATCCTATCCTCTATCCTATCCTATCCTATCCTTTTATCCTATCCTATCCTCTATCCTATCCTATCCTATCCTCTATCCTATCCTATCCTATCCTATCATCTATCCTATCCAATCCTATATCCGATCCTATCCTCTATCCTCTCCTATCCTGTATCCTATCCTATGTTGTATCCTATCCTATCCTCTATCCTATCCTATCCTCTATCCTATCCTATCCTCTATCCTATCCCATCCTCTATCCTATCCTATCCTCTATCCTATTATATCCTCTATCCCATCCTATTCTCTATCCAATCCTATCCTATCCTCTATCGTATCCTATTCTCTATCCTATCCAATCCTATATCGTATCCTCTATCCTATCCTATCCACTATCCTATCCTATCCTGTATCCTATGCTATCCTCTATCCTATCCTATCCTCTATCCTATTCTATCCTCTATCCTATCCTATCCTCTATCCTATCCCATCCTCTATCCTATCCTATCCTCTATCCTATCCTATCATCTATCCCATCCTATTCTCTATCCATTCCTATCCTATCCTCTATCGTATCCTATTCTCTATCCTATCCAATCCTATATCGTATCCTCTATCCTATCCTATCCACTATCCTATCCTATCCTGTATCCTATGCTATCCTCTATCCTATCCTATCCTCTATCCTATCCTATCCTCTATCCTATCCTATCCTCTATCCTATCCTATCCTTTATCCTATCCTATCCTCTATCCTATCCTATCCTCTATCCTATCCTTTCCGCTATCCTATCCTATTCTCTATAATATCGCATCCTCTGCCCTATCCTTGCTCTATCCTATAATATCATATATCCTATCCTATTCTCTATCCTATCCTATCCTATCATCTATCCTATTCTATACTCTATCCTATCCTATCCTCTATCCTATCCTATCCTCTACCCTATCCTATCCTCTATCCTATCCTATCATCTATCCTATCCGATCCTCTATCCTATCCTATCCTCTATAATATCGTATCCTCTATCATATCCTATCCTCTTACCTATAATATCATCTATCCTATTCTATACTCTATCTTATCCTATCCTCTATCCTATAATATTCTCTGTCCTATCCTTTCCACTATCCTATCTTATGCTCTATCCTATCCTATACTCCATCCTATCCTATCCTCTATCCTATCCTATCCTCTATCCTATCCTGTCCTCTATCCTATCCTATCCTATCCTCTTATCCTATCCTATCCTCTATCCTATCCTATCCTATCCTCTATCCTATCCTATCCTCTATCCTATCCTTTCCTCTATACTATCCTATACTCTATCGTATCCTATCCTCTATCCTATCCAATCCTATATATTATACTCTATCATATCCTATCCTCTATCCTATCCTATCCTCTATCCGATCCTATCCTCTATCCTATCCTATCCTGTATCCTATCCTATGTTGTATCCTATCCTATGCTGTATCCTATCCTATCCTCTATCCTATCCTATCCTCTATCCTATCCTATCCTCTATCCTATCCCATCCTCTATCCTATCCTATCCTCTATCCTATCCTATCCTCTATCCTATCCAATCCTATATATTATACTCTATCATATCCTATCCTCTATCCTATCCTATCCTCTATCCGATCCTATCCTCTATCCTATCCTATCCTGTATCCTATCCTATGTTGTATCCTATCCTATGTTGTATCCTATCCTATCCTCTATCCTATCCTATCCTCTATCCTATCCTATCCTCTATCCTATCCCATCCTCTATCCTATCCTATCCTCTATCCTATCCTATCCTCTATCCTATCCTATTCTCTGTCCTATCCTTTCCACTATCCTATCTTATGCTCTATCCTATCCTATACTCCATCCTATCCTATCCTCTATCCTATCCTATCCTCTATCCTATCCTATCCTCTATCCTATCCTATCCTATCCTTTTATCCTATCCTATCCTCTATCCTATCCTATCCTATCCTCTATCCTATCCTATCCTATCCTATCATCTATCCTATCCAATCCTATATCCTATACTCTATCATATCCTATCCTCTATCCTATCCTATCCTCTATCCGATCCTATCCTCTATCCTCTCCTATCCTGTATCCTATCCTATGTTGTATCCTATCCTATCCTCTATCCTATCCTATCCTCTATCCTATCCTATCCTCTATCCTATCCCATCCTCTATCCTATCCTATCCTCTATCCTATTATATCCTCTATCCCATCCTATTCTCTATCCAATCCTATCCTATCCTCTATCGTATCCTATTCTCTATCCTATCCAATCCTATATCGTATCCTCTATCCTATCCTATCCACTATCCTATCCTATCCTGTATCCTATGCTATCCTCTATCCTATCCTATCCTCTATCCTATTCTATCCTCTATCCTATCCTATCCTCTATCCTATCCTATCCTCTATCCTATCCTATCCTCTATCCTATCCTATCCTTTATCCTATCCTATCCTCTATCCTATCCTATCCTCTATCCTATCCTTTCCGCTATCCTATCCTATTCTCTATAATATCGCATCCTCTGCCCTATCCTTGCTCTATCCTATAATATCATATATCCTATCCTATTCTCTATCCTATCCTATCCTATCATCTATCCTATTCTATACTCTATCCTATCCTATCCTCTATCCTATCCTATCCTCTACCCTATCCTATCCTCTATCCTATCCTATCATCTATCCTATCCGATCCTCTATCCTATCCTATCCTCTATAATATCGTATCCTCTATCATATCCTATCCTCTTACCTATAATATCATCTATCCTATTCTATACTCTATCTTATCCTATCCTCTATCCTATAATATTCTCTGTCCTATCCTTTCCACTATCCTATCTTATGCTCTATCCTATCCTATACTCCATCCTATCCTATCCTCTATCCTATCCTATCCTCTATCCTATCCTGTCCTCTATCCTATCCTATCCTATCCTCTTATCCTATCCTATCCTCTATCCTATCCTATCCTATCCTCTATCCTATCCTATCCTCTATCCTATCCTTTCCTCTATACTATCCTATACTCTATCGTATCCTATCCTCTATCCTATCCAATCCTATATATTATACTCTATCATATCCTATCCTCTATCCTATCCTATCCTCTATCCGATCCTATCCTCTATCCTATCCTATCCTCTATCCTATCCTATCCTCTATCCTATCCCATCCTCTATCCTATCCTATCCTCTATCCTATCCTATCCTCTATCCTATCCAATCCTATATATTATACTCTATCATATCCTATCCTCTATCCTATCCTATCCTCTATCCGATCCTATCCTCTATCCTATCCTATCCTGTATCCTATCCTATGTTGTATCCTATCCTATGTTGTATCCTATCCTATCCTCTATCCTATCCTATCCTCTATCCTATCCTATCCTCTATCCTATCCCATCCTCTATCCTATCCTATCCTCTATCCTATCCTATCCTCTATCCTATCCTATCCTCTATCCGATCCTATCCTCTATCCTATCCTATCCTGTATCCTATCCTATCCTCTATCCTATCCTATCCTCTATCCTATCCTATCCTCTATCCTATCCTATCCTCTATCCTATCCTATCCTCTATCCTATCCTATCCTCTATCCTATCCTATCCTCTATCCTATCCGATCCTCTATCCTATCCGATCCTCTATAATATCGTATCCTCTATCATATCCTATCCTCTTTCCTATCATATCATCTATCCTATCCTATTCTCTATCCTATCCTATACTCTATCCTATGCTATCCTCTATCCCATCCTATTCTCTATCCAATCCTATCCTATCCACTATCGTATCCTATTCTCTATCCTATCCAATCCTATATCGTATCCTCTATCCTATCCTATCCTGTATCCTAACCTATCCTGTATCCTATCCTATCCTGTATCCTATCCTATCCTGTATCCTATCCTATCCTGTATCCTATCCTGTATCCTATCCTGTATCCTATGCTATCCTGTATCCTATCCTATCCTCTATCCTATCCTATCCTCTATCCTATCCTATCCTCTATCCTATCCTATCCTCTATCCTATCCTATCCTGTATCCTATCCTATTCTCTATCCTATCCTATCCTCTATCCTATCCTATCCACCATCGGCTCCTATCTTCTATCCTATCCAATCCCCTATCCTATCCTCTATCCTGTCCTCTACCCTATCCTATCCTCTATCCTATCAAATCCTCTATCCTATCCTATCCTGTATCCTATCCTATCCTCTATCCTATCCTATCCTATCCTCTATCCGATCCTATCCTATATCCTATCCTATCCTCTATCCTATCCTATCCTCTTATCCTATCCTATCCTCTATCCTATCCTATCCTCTATCCTATCCTATCCTCTATCCTATCCTATCCTCTATCCTATCCTATCCTGTATCCTATCCTATTCTCTATCCTATCCTATCCTCTATCCTATCCTATCCACCATCGGCTCCTATCTTCTATCCTATCCAATCCCCTATCCTATCCTCTATCCTGTCCTCTACCCTATCCTATCCTCTATCCTATCAAATCCTCTATCCTATCCTATCCTGTATCCTATCCTATCCTCTATCCTATCCTATCCTATCCTCTATCCAATCCTATCCTATATCCTATCCTATCCTCTATCCTATCCTATCCTCTTATCCTATCCTATCCTCTATCCTATCCTCTATCCTATCCTATCCTCTATCCTATCCTCTATCCTATCCTATCCTGTATCCTATCCTATCCTCTATCCTATCCTATCCTGTATCCTATCCTATCCTCTATCCTATCCTATCCTCTATCCTATCCTTTCCGCTATCCTATCCTATCCGTTATCCTATCCTATCCTCTTATCCAATCCTATCGTCTATCCTATCATATCCTCTATCCTATCCTATCCCCTAACCTATCCTATCCTCTATCCTATCCTATCCTATCCTCTTTCCTATCCTATCCTCAATCCTACCCTATCCTCTGTCGTATCCTATCCTCTACCCTATCCAATCCTATAACCTATACTCTATCCTATTCTCTATCCTATCCTATCCTCTATCCTATCCTATCCTCTATCCTATCCTATCCTCTATCCTATCCTATCCTCTATCCTATCCGATCCTCTATCCTATCCTATCCTCTATAATATCGTATCCTCTATCATATCCTATTCTCTTTCCTATAATATCATCTATCCTATCCTATTCTCCATCCGATCCTATCCTCTATCCTATCCTATCCTCTATCCTATCCTATCCTCTATCCGATCCTATTCTCTATCCAAACCTATACTATCCTCTATCGTATCCTATTCTCTATCCTATCCAATCGTATATCGTATCCTCTATCCTATCCTATCCTCTATCCTATCCTATCCTCTATCCTGTCCTATCCTCTATCCTATCCTATCCTATCCTCTATCCTATCCTTTCCTCTATACTATCCTATCCTCTATCCCAGCCTATTCTCTATCCTATGCAATCCTATATAGTATCCTCTATCCTATCCTATCCTCTATCCTATCCTATCCTATATCCTATCCTATCCTCTATCCTATCCTATCCTCTATCCTATCCTATCCTCTATCCTAACCGATCCTCTATCCTATCCTATCCTCTATAATACCGTATCCTCTATCATATCCTATCCTCTTTCCTATAATATCATCTATCCTATCCTATTCTCTATCCGATCCTATCCTCTATCCTATCCTATCCTCTATCCTATCCTTTCCTCCATACTATCCTATCCTCTATCCCATCCTATTCTCTATCCTATCCAATCCTATATAGTATCCTCTATCCTATCCTATCCTCTATCCTATCCTATCCTATATCCTATCCTATCCTCTATCCTATCCTATCCTCTATCCTATCCTATCCTCTATCCTATCCTATCCTGTATCCTATCCTATCCTCTATCCTATCCTATCCTATCCTATCCTCTATCCGATCCTATCCTATATCCTATCCTATCCTCTATCCTATCCTATCCTCTTATCCTATCCTATCCTCTATCCTATCCTATCCTCTATCCTATCCAATCCTCTATCCTATCCGATCCTCTATCCTATCCGATCGGCTATAATATCGTATCCTCTATCATATCCTATCCTCTTTCCTATCATATCATCTATCCTATCCTATTCTCTATCCTATCCTATACTCTATCCTATGCTATCCTCTATCCCATCCTATTCTCTACCCAATCCTATCCTATCCACTATCGTATCCTATTCTCTATCCTATCCAATCCTATATCGTATCCTCTATCCTATCCTATCCTGTATCCTATCCTATCCTGTATCCTATCCTGTATCCTATCCTATCCTGTATCCTATCCTGTATCCTATCCTATCCTCTATCCTATCCTATCCTCTATCCTATCCTACCCTCTATCCTATCCTATCCTCTATCCTATGCTATCCTGTATCCTATCCTATCCTCTATCCTATCCTATCCTCTATCCTATCCTATCCTCTATCCTATCCTATCCTCTATCATATCTTATTCTCTATACTATCCTATTCTCTATCCCATCCTATTCTCTATCCAATCCTATTCTATCCTCTATCCTATCCTATCCTCTATCGTAACCTCTATGCTATCCTATCCTCTATCCTATCGTATCCTGTATCCTATCCTATCCTCTATCCTATCCTATCCTCTATCCTATCCTATCCTCTATCCTATCCTATCCTCTATCCTATCCCATTCTCTATCCTATCCTATCCTCTACCCTATCCAATCCTCTATCCCATCCTATTCTCTATCCAATCCTATCCTATCCTCTATCGTATCCTATTCTCTATCCTATCCAATCCTATATCGTATCTTCTATCCTATCCTATCCTCTATCCTATCCTATCCTCTATCCTATCCTATCCTCTATCCTATCCTATCCTCTATCCTAACCGATCCTCTATCCTATCCTATCCTCTATCCTATCCTATCCTGTATCCTATCCTATCCTCTATCCTATCCTATCCTTTATCCTATCCTATCCTCTATCCTATCCTATCCTCTATCCTATCCTTTCCGCTATCCTACCCTATCCTTTATCCTATCCAATCCTCTTATCCAATCCTATCGTCTATCCTATCCTATCCTCTATCCTATCCTATCCTATATCCTATCCTATCCTCTATCCTATCCTATCCTCTATCCTATCCTATCCTCTATCCTAACCGATCCTCTATCCTACCCTATCCTCTATAATATCGTATCCTTTATCCTATCCTATCCTCTTATCCAATCCTATCGTCTATCCTATCCTATCCTCTATCCTATCCTATCCCCTAACCTATCCTATCCCCTATCCTATCCTATCCTCTATCCTATCCTATCCTCTTTCCTATCCTTCTAGATATCCTCTATCCGATCCTATTGTCTATCCAATCCTATACTATCCTCTATCGTATCCTATTCTCTATCCTATCCAATCCTATATCGTATCCTCTATCCTATCCTATCCTCTATCCTATCCTATCCTGTATCCTATCCTATCCTCTATCGTCTGCTATCTTCAATACAATCCAATCCCCTATCCTATCCTCTATCCTATCCTATCCTCTATAATATCCACTCCTCTATCCTATCCTATCCTCTATCCTATCCTATCCTCTATCCTATCCGATCCTCTATCCTATCCTATCCTCTATCCTATCCAATCCTATAACCTATACTCTATCCTATCCTATTCTCTATCCTATCCTATCCTCTATCCTATCCTATCCACTATCGTCTCCTATCTTCTATCTTATCCAATCCCCTATCCTATCCTCTATCCTGTCCTCTACCCTATCCTATCCTCTATCCTATCCTATCCTCTATCCTATCCTATCCTCTATCCTATCCGATCCTCTATCCTATCCTGTATCCTATCCGATCCTCTATCCTATCCTATCCTCTATAATATCGTATCCTCTATCATATCCTATCCTCTTTCCTATAATATCATCTATCCTATCCTATCCTCTATCCTATCCTATCCTCTATCCTATCCTATCCTCTATCCTATCCTATCCTCTATCGTCTCCTATCTTCTATCCTATCCAATCCCCTATCCTATCCTCTATCCTGTCCTCTACCCTATCCTATCCTCTATCCTATCCTATCCTCTATCCTATCCTATCCTCTATCCTATCCGATCCTCTATCCTATCCTATCCTCTATAATATCGTATCCTCTATCATATCCTATTCTCTTTCCTATAATATCATCTATCCTATCCTATTCTCTATCCTATCCTATCCTCTATCCTATCCTATCCTCTATCCCATCCTATTCTCTATCCAACCCTATACTATCCTCTATCGTATCCTATTCTCTATCCTATCCAATCGTATATCGTATCCTCTATCCTATCCTATCCTCTATCCTATCCTATCCTATCCTGTATCCTATCCAATCCTCTATCCTATCCTATCCTCTATCCTATCCTATCCTTTATCCTATCCTATACTCTATCCTGTCCTCTCCTCCATCCTATCCTATCCTATCCTATCCTCTATCCTATCCTCTCCGCTATCCTATCCTATCCTCTATCCGATCCTATTGTCTATCCAATCCTATACTATCCTCTATCGTATCCTATTCTCTATCCTATCCAATCCTATATCGTATCCCCTATCCTATCCTATCCTCTATCCTATCCTATCCTCTATCCTATCCTATCCTCTTTCCTATCCTATCCTCAATCCTACCCTATCCTCTGTCGTATCCTATGCTCTACCCTATCCAATCCTATAACCTATACTCTATCCTATCCTATTCTCTATCCTATCCTATCCTCTATCCTATCCTATCCACTATCGTCTCCTATCTTCTATCCTATCCAATCCCCTATCCTATCCTCTATCCTGTCCTCTACCCTATCCTATCCTCTATCCTATCCTATCCTCTATCCTATCCTATCCTCTATCCTATCCGATCCTCTATCCTATCCTATCCTCTATAATATCGTATCCTCTATCATATCCTATTCTCTTTCCTATAATATCATCTATCCTATCCTATTCTCTATCCTATCCTATCCTCTATCCTATCGTATCCTCTATCCCATCCTATTCTCTATCCAACCCTATACTATCCTCTATCGTATCCTATTCTCCATCCTATCCAATCGTATATCGTATCCTCTATCCTACCCTATCCTCTATCCTATCCTATACTGTATCCTATCCAAACCTCTATCCTATCCCATCCTCTATCCTATCCTATCCTTTATCCTATCCTATACTCTATCCTATACTCTCCTCTTTCCTATCCTATCCGCTATCCTATCCAATCCTCTATCCTATCCTATCCTCTATCCTATCCTATTCTCTATCTTATCCAATCCTATATAGTATCCTCTATCCTATCCTATCCTCTATCCTATCCTATCCTATATCCTATCCTATCCTCTATCCTATCCTATCCTCTATCCTATCCTATCCTCTATCCTAACCGATCCTCTATCCTATCCTATCCTCTATAATATCGTATCCTCTATCATATCCTATTCTCTTTCCTATAATATCATCTATCCTATCCTATTCTCTATCCTATCCTATCCTCTATCCTATCGTATCCTCTATCCCATCCTATTCTCTATCCAACCCTATACTATCCTCTATCGTATCCTATTCTCTATCCTATCCAATCGTATATCGTATCCTCTATCCTATCCTATCCTCTATCCTATCCTATCCTGTATCGCATCCTATTCTCTATCCAATCCTATCCTATCCTCTATCGTATCCTATTCTCTATCCTATCCAATCCTATATAGTATCCTCTATCCTATCCTATCCTGTATCGTATCCGATCCTCTATCCTATCCTATCCTCTATAATATCGTATCCTCTAACATATCCTATCCTCTTTCCTATAATATCATCTATCCTATCCTATTCTCTATCCTATTCTATACTCTATCCTATCCTATCCTGTATCGCATCCTATTCTCTATCCAATCCTATCCTATCCTCTATCGTATCCTATTCTCTATCGTATCCTATTCTCTATCCTAACCAATCCTATATAGTATCCTCTATCCTATCCTATCCTCTATCCTATCCTATCCTATATCCTATCCTATCCTCTATCCTATCCTATCCTCTATCCTATCCTATCCTGTATCCTAACCGATCCTCTATCCTATCCTATCCTCTATAATATCGTATCCTCTATCATATCCTATCCTCTATCCCACCCTATTCTCTATCCAATCCTATCCTATCCTGTATCCTATCCTATCCTCTATCCTATCCTATCCTATCCTATCCTCTATCCGATCCTATTCTCTATCCAACCCTATACTATCCTCTATCGTATCCTATTCTCTATCCTATCCAATCGTATACCGTATCCTCTATCCTATCCTATCCTCTATCCTATCCTATCCTGTATCCTATCCTATCCTCTATCCTATCCTATCCTCTATCCTATCCTACCCTTTATCCTATCCTATCCTCTATCCTATCCTATCCTCTATCCTATCCTTTCCGCTATCCTATCCTATCCTCTATCCTATCCGATCCTCTTATCCTATCCTATCCTCTATCCTATCCGATCCTCTATCCTATCCTATCCTCTATAATATCGTATCCTCTATCATATCCTATTCTCTTTCCTATAATATCATCTATCCTATCCCATTCTCTATCCTATCCTATCCTCTACCCTATCCTGTCCTCTATCCCATCCTATTCTCTATCCAATCCTATCCTATCCTCTATCGTATCCTATTCTCTATCCTATCCAATCCTATATCGTATCTTCTATCCTATCCGATCCTCTATCCTATCCTATCCTCTACCCTATCCTATCCTCTATCCTATCATATCCTCTTATCCTATCCTAACCTCTATCCTATCCTATCCTCTATCCCATCCTATTCTCTATCCAATCCTATCCTATCCTCTATCGTATCCTATTCTCTATCCTATCCAATCCTATATCGTATCCTCTATGCTATCCTATCCTCTATCCTAACCTATCCTGTATCCTATCCGATCCTCTATCCTATCCTATCCTCTATAATATCGTATCCTCTATCATATCCTATCCTCTTTCCTATAATATCATGTATCCTATCCTATTCTCTATCCTATCCTATACTCTATCCTATCCTATCCTGTATCGCATCCTATTCTCTATCCAATCCTATCCTATCCTCTATCGTATCCTATTCTCTATCCTATCCAATCCTATATAGTATCCTCTATAATATCCTATCCTCTATCCTATCCTATCCTATATCCTATCCTATCCTCTATCCTATCCTATCCTCTATCCTATCCTATCCTCTATCCTAACCGATCCTCTATCCTATCCTATCCTCTATAATATCGTATCCTCTATCATATCCTATTCTCTTTCCTATAATATCATCTATCCTATCCTATTCTCTATCCTATCCTATCCTCTATCCTATCGTATCCTCTATCCCATCCTATTCTCTATCCAACCCTATACTATCCTCTATCGTATCCTATTCTCTATCCTATCCAATCGTATATCGTATCCTCTATCCTCTCCTATCCTCTATCCTATCCTATCCTGTATCGCATCCTATTCTCTATCCAATCCTATCCTATCCTCTATAATATCGTATCCTCTAACATATCCTATCCTCTTTCCTATAATATCATCTATCCTATCCTATTCTCTATCCTATTCTATACTCTATCCTATCCTATCCTGTATCGCATCCTATTCTCTATCCAATCCTATCCTATCCTCTATCGTATCCTATTCTCTATCGTATCCTATTCTCTATCCTAACCAATCCTATATAGTATCCTCTATCCTATCCTATCCTCTATCCTATCCTATCCTATATCCTATCCTATCCTCTATCCTATCCTATCCTCTATCCTATCCTATCCTCTATCCTATCCTATCCTCTTTCCTATCCTATCCACAATCCTACCCTATCCTCTGTCGTATCCTATCCTCTACCCTATCCAATCCTATAACCTATACTCTATCCTATCCTATTCTCTATCCTATCCTATCCTCTATCTTATCCTATCCACTATCGTCTCCTATCTTCTATCCTATCCAATCCCCTATCCTAGCCTCTATCCTGTCCTCTACCCTATCCTATCCTCTATCCTATCCTATCCTCTATCCTATCCTATCCTCTATCCTATCCGATCCTCTATTCTATCCTATCCTCTATAATATCGTATCCTCTATCATATCCTATTCTCTTTCCTATAATATCATCTATCCTATCCAATTCTCTATCCTATCCTATCCTCTATCCTATCCTATCCTCTATCCCATCCTATTCTCTATCCAACCCTATACTATCCTCTATCGTATCCTATTCTCTATCCTATCCAATCGTATATCGTATCCTCTATCCTATCCTATCCTCTATCCTATCCTATCCTGTATCCTATCCAATCCTCTATCCTATCCTATCCTCTATCCTATCCTATCCGTTATCCTATCCTATACTCTATCCTATCCTCTCCTCTATCCTATCCTATCCTCTATCCTATCCTATCCTCTATCCTATCCTATCCTCTATCCTATCCGATCCTCTATCCTATCCTATCCTCTATAATATCGTATCCCCTAACCTATAATATAATTTACCCTATCCTATTCTCTATCCTATCCTATCCTCTATCCTATCCTATCCTCTATCCTATCCTATCCTCTATCCTATCTACTCCTCTATCCTATCCTATCCTCTATCCTATCCTATCCTGTATCCTATCCTATACCTCTATCCTATCCTATCCTCTATCCTATCCTATCCTCTATCCTATCCTATCCTCTATCCTATCCTATCCTCTATCCTAGCCTATCCTATCCTATCCTCTATCCTATCCTCTATCCTATCCTATCCTCTATCCTATCCTATCCTCTATCCTATCCTATCCTCTATCCTATCCTATCCTCTATCCTATCCTATCCTCTATCCTATCCTATCCTCTATCCTATCCGATCCTCTATCCTATCCTATCCTCTATAATATCGTATCCTCTATCATATCCTATTCTCTTTTCTATAATATCATCTATCCTATCCCATTCTCTATCCTATCCTATCCTCTACCCTATCCTATCCTCTATCCCATCCTATTCTCTATCCAATCCTATCCTATCCTCTATCGTATCCTATTCTCTATCCTATCCAATCCTATATCGTATCTTCTATCCTATCCGATCCTCTATCCTATCCTATCCTGTATCCTATCCTATCCTCTATCCTATCCTATCCTCTATCCTATCCTACCCTTTATCCTATCCTATCCTCTATCCTATCCTATCCTCTATCCTATCCTTTATGCTATCCTATCCTATCCTCTAACCTATCCGATCCTCTTATCCTATCCTATCCTCTATCCTATCCTATCCTCTATCCTATCCTATCTCCTAACCTATCCTATCCTCTATCCTATCCTATCCTCTATCCTATCCTATCCTCTTTCCTATCCTATCCTCAATCCTACCCTATCCTCTGTCGTACCCTATCCTCTACCCTATCCAATCCTATAACCTATACTCTATCCTATCCTATTCTCTATCCTATCCTATCCTCTATCCTATCCTATCCACTATCGTCTCCTATCTTCTATCCTATCCAATCCCCTATCCTATCCTCTATCCTGTCCTCTACCCTATCCTATCCTCTATCCTATCCTATCCTCTATCCTATCCTATCCTCTATCCTATCCGATCCTCTATCCTATCCTATCCTCTATAATATCGTATCCTCTATCATATCCTATTCTCTTTCCTATAATATCATCTATCCTATCCTATTCTCTATCCTATCCTATCCTCTATCCTATCCTATCCTCTATCCCATCCTATTCTCTATCCAACACTATACTATCCTCTATCGTATCCTATTCTCTATCCTATCCAATCGTATATCGTATCCTCTATCCTATCCTATCCTCTATCCTATCCTATCCTCTATCCTATCCTATCCTGTATCCTATCCAATCCTCTATCCTATCCTATCCTCTATCCTATCCTATCCTTTATCCTATCCTATACTCTATCCTATCCTCTCCTCTATCCTATCCTTTCCTCTATCCTATCCTATCCTCTATCCTATCCTATCCTCTACCCTACCCGATCGTCTATCCTATCCTATCCTCTATAATATCGTATCCCCTAACCTATAATATAATTTACCCTATCCTATTCTCTATCCTATCCTATCCTATATCCTATCCTATCCTCTATCCTATCCACTCCTCTATCCTATCCAATCCTCTATCCTATCCTATCCTCTATCCTATCCTATCCTGTATCCTATCCTATACCTCTATCCTATCCTATCCTCTATCCTAACCGATCCTCTATCCTATCCCATCCTCTATAATATCGTATCCTCTATCATATCCTATCCTCTTTCCTATAATATAATCTATCCTATCCTATTCTCTATCCTATCCTATCCTCTATCCTATCCTCTCCTCTATCCCATCCTATTCTCTATCCAATCCTATCCTATCCTCTTATCCTATCCTATCCTCTATCCTATCCTATCCTATCCTATCCTCTATCCTATCCTATCCTCTATCCTATCCTATCCTCTATCCGATCCTATTCTCTATCCAACCCTATACTATCCTCTATCGTATCCTATTCTCTATCCTATCCAATCGTATATCGTATCCTCTATCCTATCCTATCCTGTATCCTATCCTATCCTGTATCCTATCCTATCCTCTATCCTATCCTACCCTTTATCCTATCCTATCCTCTATCCTATCCTATCCTCTATCCTATCCTTTCCGCTATCCTATCCTATCCTCTATCCTATCCGATCCTCTTATCCTATCCTATCCTCTATCCTATCCTATCCTCTATCCTATCCTATCCCCTAACCTATCCTATCCTCTATCCTATCCTATCCTCTATCCTATCCTATCCTCTTTCCTATCCTATCCCCAATCCTACCCTATCCTCTGTCGTATCCTATCCTCTACCCTATCCAATCCTATAACCTATACTCTATCCTATCCTATTCTCTATCCTATCCTATCCTCTATCCTATCCTATCCACTATCGTCTCCTATCTTCTATCCTATCCAATCCCCTATCCTATCCTCTATCCTGTCCTCTACCCTATCCTATCCTCTATCCTATCCTATCCTCTATCCTATCCTATCCTCTATCCTATCCGATCCTCTATCCTATCCTATCCTCTATAATATCGCATCCTCTATCATATCCTATTCTCTTTCCTATAATATCATCTATCCTATCCTATTCTCTATCCTATCCTATCCTCTATCCTATCCTATCCTCTATCCCATCCTATTCTCTATCCAACACTATACTATCCTCTATCGTATCCTATTCTCTATCCTATCCAATCGTATATCGTATCCTCTATCCTATCCTATCCTCTATCCTATCCTATCCTGTATCCTATCCAATCCTCTATCCTATCCTATCCTCTATCCTATCCTATCCTTTATCCTATCCTATACTCTATCCTATCCTCTCCTCTATCCTATCCTTTCCTCTATCCTATCCTATCCTCTATCCTATCGTATCCTCTATCCTATCCGATCCTCTATCCTATCCTATCCTCTATAATATCGTATCCCCTAACCTATAATATAATTTACCCTATCCTATTCTCTATCCTATCCTATCCTCTATCCTATCCTATCCACTCCTCTATCCTATCCTATCCTCTATCCTATCCTATCCTCTATCCTATCCTATCCTGTATCCTATTCTATACCTCTATCCTAACCGATCCTCTATCCTATCCTATCCTCTATCCTATCCTATCCTGTATCCTATCCTATCCTCTATCCTATCCTATCCTCTATCCTATCCTATCCTATCCTATCCTCTATCCTATCCTCTATCCTATCCTATCCTCTATCCTATCCTATCCTCTATCCTATCCTATCCTCTATCCTATCCTATCCTCTATCCTATCCTATCCTCTATCCGATCCTATTGTCTATCCAATCCTATACTATCCTCTATCGTATCCTATTCTATATCCTATCCAATCCTATATCGTATCCTCTATCCTATCCTATCCTCTATCCTATCCTATCCTATCCTCTATCCTATCCTATCCTCTATCCTATCCTATCTTCTATCGTCTGCTATCTTCAATACAATCCAATCCCCTATCCTATCCTCTATAATATCCTATCCTCTATAATATCCACTCCTCTATCCTATCCTATCCTCTATCCTATCCTATCCTGTATCCTATCCTATCCTGTATCCTATCCTATCCTCTATCCTATCCTATCCTCTATCCGATCCTATCCTCTATCCTCTCCTATCCTCTATCCTATCCTATCCTATCCTATCCTCTATCCTATCCTCTCCGCTATCCTATCCTATCCTCTATCCGATCCTATTGTCTATCCAATCCTATACTATCCTCTATCGTATCCTATTCTCTATCCTATCCAATCCTATATCGTCTCCTCTATCCTATCCTATCCTCTATCCTATCCTATCCTGTATCCTATCCTATCCTCTATCGTCTGCTATCGGCAATACAATCCAATCCCCTATCCTATCCTCTATCCTATCCTATCCTCTATAATATCCACTCCTCTATCCTATCCTATCCTCTATCCTATCCTATCCTCTATCCTATCCGATCCTCTATCCTATCCTATCCTCTATCCTATCCAATCCTATAACCTATACTCTATCCTATCCTATTCTCTATCCTATCCTATCCTCTATCCTATCCTATCCACTATCGTCTCCTATCTTCTATCCTATCCAATCCCCTATCCTATCCTCTATCCTGTCCTCTACCCTATCCTATCCTCTATCCTATCCTATCCTCTATCCTATCCTATCCTCTATCCTATCCTATCCTCTATCCTATCCTATCCACTATCGTCTCCTATCTTCTATCCTATCCAATCCCCTATCCTATCCTCTATCCTGTCCTCTACCCTATCCTATCCTCTATCCTATCCTATCCTCTATCCTATCCTATCCTCTATCCTATCCGATCCTCTATCCTATCCTATCCTCTATAATATCGTATCCTCTATCATATCCTATTCTCTTTCCTATAATATCATCTATCCTATCCTATTCTCTATCCTATCCTATCCTCTATCCTATCCTATCCTCTATCCCATCCTATTCTCTATCCAACCCTATACTATCCTCTATCGTATCCTATTCTCTATCCTATCCAATCGTATATCGTATCCTCTATCCTATCCTATCCTCTATCCTATCCTATCCTGTATCCTATCCAATCCTCTATCCTATCCTACCCTCTATCGTATCCTATCCTTTATCCTATCCTATACTCTATCCTATCCTCTCCTCTATCCTATCCTATCCGCTATCCTATCCTATCCTCTATCCTATCCGATCCTCTATCCTATCCTATTCTCTATCCTATCCAATCCTATATAGTATCCTCTATCCTATCCTATCCTCTATCCTATCCTATCCTATATCCTATCCTATCCTCTATCCTATCCTATCCTCTATCCTATCCTATCCTCTATCCTAACCGATCCTCTATCCTATCCTATCCTCTATAATATCGTATCCTCTATCATATCCTATTCTCTTTCCTATAATATCATCTATCCTATCCTATTCTCTATCCTATCCTATCCTCTATCCTATCGTATCCTCTATCCCATCCTATTCTCTATCCAACCCTATACTATCCTCTATCGTATCCAATTCTCTATCCTATCCAATCGTATATCGTATCCTCTATCCTATCCTATCCTCTATCCCATCCTATTCTCTATCCAACCCTATACTATCCTCTATCGTATCCTATTCTCTATCCTATCCAATCGTATATCCTATCCTCTTATCCTTTCCTATCCTCTATCCTATCCTATCCTCTATCCTATCCTATCCCCTAACCTATCCTATCCTCTATCCTATCCTATCCTCTATCCTATCCTATCCTCTTTCCTATCCTATCCTCAATCCTACCCTATCCTCTGTCGTATCCTATCCTCTACCCTATCCAATCCTATAACCTATACTCTATCCTATCCTATCCTCTATCCTATCCTATCCTATATCCTATCCTATCCTCTATCCTATCCTATCCTCTATCCTAACCGATCCTCTATCCTATCCTATCCTCTATAATATCGTATCCTCTATCATATCCTATTCTCTTTCCTATAATATCATCTATCCTATCCTATTCTCTATCCTATCCTATCCTCTATCCTATCGTATCCTCTATCCCATCCTATTCTCTATCAAACCCTATACTATCCTCTATCGTATCCTATTCTCTATCCTATCCAATCGTATATCGTATCCTCTATCCTATCCTATCCTCTATCCTATCCTATCCTGTATCGCATCCTATTCTCTATCCAATCCTATCCTATCCTCTATCGTATCCTATTCTCTATCCTATCCAATCCTATATCCCATCCTATTCTCTATCCAATCCTATCCTATCCTCTATCGTATCCTATTCTCTATCCTATCCTATCCTGTATCGCATCCTATTCTCTATCCAATCCTATCCTATCCTCTATCGTATCCTATTCTCTATCGTATCCTATTCTCTATCCTATCCAATCCTATATAGTATCCTCTATCCTATCCTATCCTCTATCCTATCCTATCCTATATCCTATCCTATCCTCTATCCTATCCTATCCTCTATCCTATCCTATCCTGTATCCTAACCGATCCTCTATCCTATCCTATCCTCTATAATATCGTATCCTCTATCATATCCTATCCTCTATCCCACCCTATTCTCTATCCAATCCTATCCTATCCTGTATCGTATCCTATTCTCTATCCTATCCAATCCTATATCGTATCCTCTATGCTATCCTATCCTCTATCCTAACCTATCCTGTATCCTATCCGATCCTCTATCCTATCCTATCCTCTATAATATCGTATCCTCTATCATATCCTATCCTCTTTCCTATAATATCATGTATCCTATCCTATTCTCTATCCTATCCTATACTCTATCCTATCCTATCCTGTATCGCATCCTATTCTCTATCCAATCCTATCCTATCCTCTATCGTATCCTATTCTCTATCCTATCCAATCCTCTATCCTATCCTATCCTCTATCCTATCCTATCCTCTATCCTAACCGATCCTCTATCCAATCCTATCCTATCCTGTATCCTATCCTATCCTCTATCCTATCCTATCCTATCCTATCCTATCCTCTATCCTATCCTATCCTCTATCCTATCCTATCCTCTATCCGATCCTATTCTCTATCCAACCCAATACTATCCTCTATCGTATCCTATTCTCTATCCTATCCAATCGTATATCCTATCCTCTTATCCTTTCCTATCCTCTATCCTATCCTATCCTCTATCCTATCCTATCCCCTAACCTATCCTATCCTCTATCCTATCCTATCCTCTATCCTATCCTATCCTCTTTCCTATCCTATCCTCAATCCTACCCTATCCTCTGTCGTATCCTATCCTCTACCCTATCCAATCCTATAACCTATACTCTATCCTATCCTATCCTCTATCCTATCCTATCCTATATCCTATCCTATCCTCTATCCTATCCTATCCTCTATCCTAACCGATCCTCTATCCTATCCTATCCTCTATAATATCGTATCCTCTATCATATCCTATTCTCTTTCCTATAATATCATCTATCCTATCCTATTCTCTATCCTATCCTATCCTCTATCCTATCGTATCCTCTATCCCATCCTATTCTCTATCAAACCCTATACTATCCTCTATCGTATCCTATTCTCTATCCTATCCAATCGTATATCGTATCCTCTATCCTATCCTATCCTCTATCCTATCCTATCCTGTATCGCATCCTATTCTCTATCCAATCCTATCCTATCCTCTATCGTATCCTATTCTCTATCCTATCCAATCCTATATCCCATCCTATTCTCTATCCAATCCTATCCTATCCTCTATCGTATCCTATTCTCTATCCTATCCTATCCTGTATCGCATCCTATTCTCTATCCAATCCTATCCTATCCTCTATCGTATCCTATTCTCTATCGTATCCTATTCTCTATCCTATCCAATCCTATATAGTATCCTCTATCCTATCCTATCCTCTATCCTATCCTATCCTATATCCTATCCTATCCTCTATCCTATCCTATCCTCTATCCTATCCTATCCTGTATCCTAACCGATCCTCTATCCTATCCTATCCTCTATAATATCGTATCCTCTATCATATCCTATCCTCTATCCCACCCTATTCTCTATCCAATCCTATCCTATCCTGTATCGTATCCTATTCTCTATCCTATCCAATCCTATATCGTATCCTCTATGCTATCCTATCCTCTATCCTAACCTATCCTGTATCCTATCCGATCCTCTATCCTATCCTATCCTCTATAATATCGTATCCTCTATCATATCCTATCCTCTTTCCTATAATATCATGTATCCTATCCTATTCTCTATCCTATCCTATACTCTATCCTATCCTATCCTGTATCGCATCCTATTCTCTATCCAATCCTATCCTATCCTCTATCGTATCCTATTCTCTATCCTATCCAATCCTCTATCCTATCCTATCCTCTATCCTATCCTATCCTCTATCCTAACCGATCCTCTATCCAATCCTATCCTATCCTGTATCCTATCCTATCCTCTATCCTATCCTATCCTATCCTATCCTATCCTCTATCCTATCCTATCCTCTATCCTATCCTATCCTCTATCCGATCCTATTCTCTATCCAACCCAATACTATCCTCTATCGTATCCTATTCTCTATCCTATCCAATCGTATATCGTATCCTCTATCCTATCCTATCCTGTATCCTATCCTATCCTCTATCCTTTCCTATCCTCTATCCTATCCTACCCTTTATCCTATCCTATTCTCTATCCTATCCTATCCTCTATCCTATCCTTTCCGCTATCCTATCGTATCCTCTATCCTATCCGATCCTCTTATCCTATCCTATCCTCTATCCTATCCTATCCTCTATCCTATCCTATCCTCTATCCTATCCTATCCTCTTTCCTATCCTATCCTCAATCCTACCCTATCCTCTGTCGTATCCTATCCTCTACCCTATCCAATCCTATAACCTATACTCTATCCTATCCTATTCTCTATCCTATCCTATCCTCTATCCTATCATATCCACTATCGTCTCCTATCTTCTATCCTATCCAATCCCCTATCCTATCCTCTATCCTGTCCTCTACCCTATCCTATCCTATCCTCTATCCTATCCTATCCTCTATCCTATTCGATCCTCTATCCTATCCTATCCTCTATAATATCGTATCCTCTATCATATCCTATTCTCTTTCCTATAATATCATCTATCCTATCCTATTCTCTATCCTATCCTATCCTCTATCCTATCCTATCCTCTATCCCATCCTATTCTCTATCCAACCCTATACTATCCTCTATCGTATCCTATTCTCTATCCTATCCAATCGTATATCGTATCCTCTATCCTATCCTATCCTCTATCCTATCCTATCCTGTATCCTATCCAATCCTCTATCTTATCCTATCCTCTATCCTATCCTATCCTATATCCTATCCTATACTCTATCCTATCCTCTATAATATCGTATCCTCTATCATATCCTATTCTCTTTCCTATAATATCATCTATCCTATCCTATCCTCTATCCTATCCTATCCTCTATCCTATCCTAACCTCTATCCTATCCGATCCTCTATCCTATCCTATCCTCTATAATATCGTATCCCCTAACCTATAATATAATTTACCCTATCGTATTCTCTATCCTATCCTATCCTCTATCCTATCCTATCCTCTATCCTATCCTATCCTCTATCCTATCCACTCCTCTATCCTATCCTATCCTCTATCGTATCCTATCCTGTATCCTATCCTATACCTCTATCCTATCCTATCCTCTATCCTATCCTATCCTCCATCCTATCCTATCCTCTATCCTATCCTAACCTCTATCCTATCCTATCCTCTATCCTATCCTATCCTATACTATCCTCTATCCTATCCTCTATCCTATTCTATCCTCTATCCTATCCTATCCTCTATCCTATCCTATCCTCTATCCTATCCTATCCTCTATCCGATCCTATTATCTATCCAATCCTATACTATCCTCTATCGTATCCTATTCTCTATCCTATCCAATCCTATATCGTATCCTCTATCCTATCCTATCCTCTATCCTATCCTATCGTGTATCTTATCCTATCCTCTATCCTATCCTATCCTCTATCCTATCCTATCCTCTATCCTATCATATCCTTTATCCTATCCTATCCTCTATCCTATCCTATCCTCTACCCTATCCTATCCTCTACCCTATCCTATCCTATCCTCTATGCTATCCTATAATCTATCCTATCCTATCCTCTATCCTATCCTATCCTATCCTATCCTCTATCCTATCCTCTCCGCTATCCTATCCTATCCTCTATCCGATCCTATTGTCTATCCAATCCTATACTATCCTCTATCGTATCCTATTCTCTATCCTATCCAATCCTATATCGTATCCTTTATCCTATCCTATCCTCTATCCTATCCTATCCTGTATCCTATCCTATTCTCTATCGTCTGCTATCTTCAATACAATCCAATCCCCTATCCTATCCTCTATCCTATCCTATCCTCTATAATATCCACTCCTCTATCCTATCCTATCCTCTATCCTATCCTATCCTCTATCCTATCCGATCCTCTATCCTATCCTATCCTCTATCCTATCCTATCCTCTATCCTATTGTTCAGGATTCAAGCGTTGGAATTCGGCGGCTATTGTCTTAGCGGGCGACCGCTGTTTCATACGGTTTTTGTCTCGTATATCAACACGCGGCAAGAACGCGTGTCGCTCTCATTGACCGGATTTCAACGCTTGAATCCTTCAAATCGAGACAAACAAGGATTATCCGATTCGGGAGCACCAATCACGGTGCTCCACATTCGATGGTCCTTGTTATTTAAGGCACCTGCGCGTGCCTTCTCGCTCTCTTCATGTTCGCCTCTCGCATCGCTCTTGTAACTTTCGTCAGTCGTCTAATCGTACGGTATTAGTTCTCGCGCCCGTTCGCTGATCTCTCGCGCTCTCAAAATACTCGTTCGTATTTTTCTCGCGCTCTTTCTCGCCGCGTTACGAGCCTTCTGCTTCGCGCCAAGATTTCCGTCGTCCGCGTCGAAGATTTCCGCCTCGCGACGGCACGTGTTTCGTGTCGTTCAAGATCTCCGCTTCGCGATCCGACGGCAGAAGTTGGCTCGCGCAAGATCTCCGCTCGTCCGCCGGCTCGCGCCTCTCACGGCGCATTGTAATTGCGAGTACTCGATTAAAAGTGCTGTTCCACCTTTAATCCTCGCTCTCTCTCTCTCTCTCTGTCTCAACCTCTCATTGACCCATCCTGTGGATTCGTTTGCGCGCTCAAATCTGAGTGGTCCCGGCAGCAGGCTGCTCCGACCGTCGGTCGACGCCGAAACATTCTGGTCCTTCGAGCCGGATCGCGAATAATCCACGAGGTCAGTGAGAAACGAAAGAGAGATCGTGCATCATGGAAGACGCGATCGAAGTTCAGCTGTTGACGCAGCGCGCGATCGAGCGCGCGCTCGTCAACCTCAACAAATTGGGGAAAGCGAAGTGGACTCGCTCGACGTTAATGACGAGGATGGCTCATCTGAAGGCCAACTGGACGCGGTTCGAGGCCGGGCACGCTCGACTCCTCGCCTCCACCTCACCGGACGCGAAGGCTGCACACCCGTACTTCTCCGACGACCCTTTCTCGACGACGGAGGAAACGTACCTCGACGCTCTGGCCTCCATGCAAGCAAAACTCGACGAGCTCCCCAGCACTTCTGTAAGTCAGCTTGAACATACTTCCGACGGACAAGCGAGTCCCACGTCCGCCGCTCCGCTCCTTCCGAGCATCCATTTGCCGGAATTCGACGGCCGTTATGAGGCATGGGAGGCGTTCCGCGATCGCTTCACCGCGCTCATTATCGCGAATAAATCGCTCGCGGATGTCACGCGTCTCCACTATCTCATGTCATCGCTCTCGGGCCGTGCCCTCGAATGCCTCGGGAATCTCCCTGTAACTGCCGACAACTTCGATATCGCGTGGAAGGCGTTAACCGCGCGTTACGAAAACCCTCGGCGCCTCATTAGCTCACATCTGACGTCGATGCTTGATTTACCAGCGCTGTCTCGTGAATCCGCGTCCGATCTCCAAAACCTACGCGATCGAGTTTCTGTAATTGTTGCTTCACTCAAAAATCTCGGGCGGGCACCTGCCGATCTCTGGAACGATTTCCTTGTACATATCGTGTCGCAAAAGTTGGACGCGCCGACTCGCAAAGCGTGGAAGATCAAGACGGGTGACGATGTAGAGCCTCCCACGTTCGATGCACTCACGAAATTCATCGACTCTCGCGTTCGCGCCCTCGAGGAATTCGCTCCCAGTGCACCAGCGAGCTCTTCTGCGTTTCCCGTCGCATCGAGTCAAACCTCCGCCGGTCGATCTCGTGTACATGTCGCCACAGCGTCGCAGTCCGACAAAAATTCAAAGTCTCCGTGCCCCGTCTGTCGAGCCTCGCATATGCTCAGCTCCTGTCCGAAATTTAACGCACGTAGCCCTCGTGATCGACGGGATCTCGTTCACCGTTTCTCGAGGTGCGTAAACTGCTTGAGTTTAAAGCATCTTGTGCGGGATTGCCCGAGCAAATATACGTGCCGCGTGTGTCATCAACGTCACCATTCACTCCTCCACGACACTGAAGCTCTCCCCGCGTCACCTTCTCCGGCACCGACGCCCCTTCCAGAGGTGAAGTCTCACCTCGCGTCCACTCCGACCGAACCGGGCTCCGCCGTCTTGCTCGCTACCGCGTGGGTCCGAATTCACGCTCCGTCGGGCCATTCCATCCCTGTTCGCGCGTTAATCGATCAAGGATCGGAAGCGAGCTTTCTTACCGAAGCTATGGTGTCCCTACTGCGTGCGAAACGCATCCGGGTCGAGACCTCGATCTCGGCTGTTGGCGGCGTGCATGCCGGTCGCGTGCGTCACGCTGTTCGCCTCCGCGTGTCACCACGGTCGTCCGCGACTCCCGCGATCTCTACGGTCGCTCTCGTCCTTCCGTCGCTCTCGACGTACACTCCGAAGCGCCTTCTCGACTCGCGCTCTCTCGCGCATCTCTCTTCGCTAAATTGGGCTGATCCAGATCCGTTCAGCTCCTCTGCGATCCATCTCATCCTCGGCGCGGACGTCTACGCTGACATCATCCTCGACGGTGTGCGTAAGGGCCCCCGAGGACATCCGATCGCTCAGAATAGTATTTTTGGCTGGATCGTTTCCGGACCCTGCTCGCGTCCGTCTCGTGACGCTGTCCGCTCACGCGCCTCTCCGCATGCTGCATCTAGCCTTTCAATGCATCACTGCATTCAGGAGGACCCTCTCTCCCACGAATTAACTCGATTCTGGGAAATCGAGGAAATCCCGCGTCGGACTCTCCTCACGACGGACGAGGAGCAATGCGAGGCTCATTTCCGCGCCAATACTACCAGAACGGCCGACGGCCGCTACGTGGTCCGTCTTCCTTTTCGCGACGGTCCTCCGATCAAAATTGGCCACTCTTACTCTGTCGCCGCGAAGGTCAGTCGATCGCTCCATCGTAAGCTTTCCTTAAAGCCCTCTCTCGCTCTGGAGTATCGGACCTTCCTTCGTGAATACGAAGAAATGGGCCACATGCGACGCGCTCTCTCGTCTGCTCTAACCTCTCCGCAGTGTGTCTACATACCACATCATCCTGTCCTTCGCGAAGGTAGCTCGACGACGCACCTCCGCGTAGTTTTCAATGCCTCGAGCAGAACCTCAGACGGCACGTCGCTGAATGACCACCTGTTTCCAGGCCCGAAATTGCAGGCTGATTTTCCCTCCGTCATTTTACGGTGGCGGCATTTTCGGTACGTTTATACAGCGGATATCGCCAAGATGTACCGTCAGATACTTATCGACCCGCGCGACATTGATTACCAAAGGATCCTTTGGCAAGAGGCACCAGCAGACGCGCCAATTCCGTTTCAACTTTTGACGGTTACATATGGGTTGACGTGCGCCCCTTTTCTCGCGCTTCGAGTTCTCCAGCGCCTCGTCGAGGACGAGGGCTCGCGTTTTCCGCTTGCGGTTCCGATCCTGCGCTCGAACATTTATGTCGACGACGTTCTCTTTGGCGCCAATGACGTCTCTTCTCTTCTGCAATCTCGCGGTCAGCTAAATAATCTGCTGCAATGCGCTCATATGACCCTGCGGAAATGGGCTAGCAACCATTGTGGTCTCCTTGAGGACATCGATCCGTCGGATCATGGCCTTGCCTGCTAAAAAATTCTCGCTCCTGACGATCACGTCAAGGTGCTTGGCATCAGTTGGAATCCTTCTCGCGATTCTTTCCAATTCAATGCTTCGTTTTCCGAATCGCTCCCCTCAACCAAGCGTTCTATTCTTTCAACTATTGCTAAATTATACGACCCTCTCGGATGGGTCACGCCTGCCATTATTCGCGCAAAAATCCTAATTCAGGATCTCTGGCGTCTCCGTCTGAGTTGGGACGACCCGATCTCACCTCCTCTGCTCGACCGCTGGAACGCGATCTATACGCGTCTCCCGTTACTAAGCGGCGTTCAACTCTCTCGTTGGACCGGTCATTCTCCTGCCGATTCCCAAATGGAGATCCATGGCTTCGCGGACGCGTCGACGGTCGCTTACGCTGCCGTCGTCTATGCTCGCTGCATTTCAGCCGATGGTCGCGTTACCGTCTCTCTGCTCGCTGGCAAGTCCAAGGTCGCTCCACTCTCCCCTGTGACCATACCGCGACTCGAACTGCAGGCTGCGGTACTGCTCTCACGCCTCGTGACCTTCGTGCTCTCCTCCTTCGACAATCGGGACATTCCTTGTTTCTGCTGGACCGATTCAACGGTCGTCCTCGCGTGGCTCCAGTCGCACCCATCTCGGTGGAAGACCTTTGTGGCTCATCGCGTTGCCGATATCCAAACACGCTTGCCGCACGCGAGGTGGAGTCATGTTACGACGACTCAGCGACGACCTTCTCAATTTTCCCCTCTGGTGGCAGGGCCCAGGCTGGCTGCACCATGACGTCTCCGCCTGGCCATCTCAAGTGCTCCTTCACGAGGACACTGACCCACCAGAAGCCAAAATGTCACTCCACTGTTCGGAAGCCCCTGTCCCCGAATGGAACTTAGCCTCTCGATTTTCGAGCTGGCCCAAACTCCTGCGAGTTACAGCATATGTCCTCCGCTTCATCCGGCATTGTCGTAGGGATCGCTCCGACCCTCCGGAGCAACCCTCCGACCGCGCGCTCACTTCGGCCGATATCTCCTCGGCTCGAAACTTCTGGATAAAGCACCTCCAGTCCATCGCGTTCTCCGACGAAATCCGCGCTCTCAACCGGCGTTTGCCCCTCTCCACAAACAGTTCACTCCTTTCACTCAACGCGTTCCTTGACCCCGACGGTATCATTCGGGTAGGGGGACGCTTACATCACTCACCTCTCCCTCAAAGGACAAAACATCCCATCGTGCTCGCTCCTCATCGCTTGGTGAGACTTCTGGCGGAACAAGCTCACGTTCGAACATTGCACGGCGGAGTGCAACTCACTCTCCTCACCCTTCGCCAGGACTATTGGCTCCTTCGCGCACGGAGCCTCGTAAAACAGGTGATCCATCGTTGCATCACCTGTGTTCGGGAAAAAGCCGCTGTTCCCGAGCAGTTAATGGGAAATTTACCCGCCTCGCGAGTCTCCCCTCCGACCCGCTGTTTCGCTCATTGCGGTGTCGACTACGCCGGTCCCTTCAATGTCCGCGCCTCCGCCGGTCGCGGGATCACCTCGCGTAAGTCATACATAGCCCTGTTCGTCTGCATGGCCACCAAGGCCATTCATCTGGAGCTGGTTGTGGACTATTCCACCCCGGCTTTCCTCAACGCATACTTGCGATTCTGCTCTCGCCGTGGCCTTCCTGAAGCCGTTTACTCTGATAACGGCACCACGTTCGTCGGTGGGGATCGCGAATTGACAACCGCCTATCGCTCGGCGCTCCGAAACCCTGAGTTCCAGAACAAAACGGCTGGCGACGGCACCGAGTGGCACTTCATCCCCCCTTCCGCGCCACACTTCGGTGGCCTGTGGGAAGCTGGGGTGAAAAGCGTGAAATATCACCTCCGCCGTGTCCTCGGTGACCGCACGCTCACGTTCGAGGAGTTCAGCACACTCCTCTGTGCGATAGAAGCGTGTCTCAACTCGCGACCGCTCTCCGCGCTATCGGACACTCTCGACGACTACGAACCCCTTACTCCGGGGCACTTCCTGGTAGGTTCCGTGCTAACCGTCCCTCCTCAACCTTCATTTCTGGATCTCGGAGAAAATCGCCTCTCACGCTGGCAGCTCATTCGTCACGCTGCTCAACGCTTCTGGAAGCTGTGGCAGGATGACTACGTCAACTCTCTCCAGCAACGCGGGAAGTGGCGTACAGCGCGCCCCGCTATAGCACTAGGGCAGTTAGTCCTAATTCGGAATCCTACCATCCCCCCGTGCAAGTGGGATCTCGGTCGCGTCATCGAGCTGCATCCCGGCGACGACGGCCACATTCGCGTCGTGACTGTACGCACTGCTACGTCCACGTTCAAACGTCCGCTCGTAAAAGTGTGTCCTCTACCCGTTGCGTGCGGTCCCGACTCTAATTCATAAGTGCGTCGACTCCGAAAGTGTTCAGTACATGCGCCGTACTCAACGTGTCAAATTCAACGTTTATTTGCGTGCCTCCATGTATCGTTGCGCTTCACACTATTTTACTTTATAATGTATCTTTCTTTTTTTGTTTCAAGCGTCACTTGCTATTTTCCGTCACACCGCTCAACGTGTGTACAATTCGCGCCCCCGAGCCGCCAAGGCGGGCGGCCCTTTCGTAACTTTCATGTCTCTGTTCCGTATTGGAAAACGTTCGCGTTAGCTCTTAGTCGGTCATCGCACGGCGGGCGGTCCGCCACTCGCTCATGGGGACAGGCGCTCGGGCATTGTACAACGCTGTCTCTTTATCGTTTAAGTTAGCTAGGCCAAACTTGGCCGCTCTTTTGCGCTAACGCGCTTCCGTGCGCCTCCACTGCATTTCGAAATTAATATTTCGAGGCGGGCGGTATGTTCAGGATTCAAGCGTTGGAATTCGGCGGCTATTGTCTTAGCGGGCGACCGCTGTTTCATACGGTTTTTGTCTCGTATATCAACACGCGGCAAGAACGCGTGTCGCTCTCATTGACCGGATTTCAACGCTTGAATCCTTCAAATCGAGACAAACAAGGATTATCCGATTCGGGAGCACCAATCACGGTGCTCCACATTCGATGGTCCTTGTTATTTAAGGCACCTGCGCGTGCCTTCTCGCTCTCTTCATGTTCGCCTCTCGCATCGCTCTTGTAACTTTCGTCAGTCGTCTAATCGTACGGTATTAGTTCTCGCGCCCGTTCGCTGATCTCTCGCGCTCTCAAAATACTCGTTCGTATTTTTCTCGCGCTCTTTCTCGCCGCGTTACGAGCCTTCTGCTTCGCGCCAAGATTTCCGTCGTCCGCGTCGAAGATTTCCGCCTCGCGACGGCACGTGTTTCGTGTCGTTCAAGATCTCCGCTTCGCGATCCGACGGCAGAAGTTGGCTCGCGCAAGATCTCCGCTCGTCCGCCGGCTCGCGCCTCTCACGGCGCATTGTAATTGCGAGTACTCGATTAAAAGTGCTGTTCCACCTTTAATCCTCGCTCTCTCTCTCTCTCTCTGTCTCAACCTCTCATTGACCCATCCTGTGGATTCGTTTGCGCGCTCAAATCTGAGTGGTCCCGGCAGCAGGCTGCTCCGACCGTCGGTCGACGCCGAAACACCTATCCTATCCTCTATCCTATCCTATCCTCTATCCTATCCTATCCTCTATCCTATCCGATCCTCTATCCTATCCTATCCTCTATAATATCGTATCCCCTAACCTATAATATAATTTACCCTATCCTATTCTCTATCCTATCCTATCCTCTATCCTATCCTATCCTCTATCCTATCCTATCCTCTATCCTATCCTATCCTCTATCCGATCCTATTCTCTATCCTATCCTATCCTGTATCCTATCCTATACCTCTATCCTATCCTATCCTCTATCCTATTTTTTTTTTTTTTTTTTCTCCGAGGAGGTAATCTCGTTACGGATACCCGAACCCCCCGGGGGGGGGGTGGTCCGGGTTATGTGGGACTCCTCGGCTGGTTGGTGCAACGCCGAGTATACCCACTAACTCCTCCCCGTCCGTCCCTAGACTCCTGGGGGCACCCGTGCTCTGCGCGCGCATGTCAATCCGGTGTGCCCCCGCCTTAGCATACCACTCAGGGGGGGACGCGGCCCCCTCCCGTACCTACTCTATCCGAAGGCACCACGCAACGGACGACGTGGCGCCTTCCCCCCTGTTAGGCCGCCCGATGAGCATCCGGGCCCCCGCCCGAGATGCCCGGCGGCCTCCGGGGACGCCGTTGGTGACCGAGTGTAAGGGGATATCCGATCCCCCGCCTCGAGATCATCAAGGGCGTCCCCGCTCGCGTCAGAGGCGTCGCAACGGGGGTACGCCCCCGGGGCGTACCCTGCGCCGCCTCCCCCCCCTTCGGCCGGGATCGTGATTACGCTCCCGATCCCGTTCCGCAGCCTCCTTCCGCAGCATAACCCGCTCGCAGAAGGAAGCGAACCCCCTCCACGCCTCCTCGCCACCGGCTGCCGCAGCGACGACAGCCGGGAGCGAGAGGTCGTGGCCCACCGCGCGCCGCAGGGCACGGCGCTCTCCCCCCCATGCCGGACACTCCTCCAGAGTGTGTTGCGCCGTGTCCCGCGGCTCGCCGCAGTGGTGACACGCCTCCTCGGTCTCCCTCCCGATGCGACACAGGTAGTCGCCGAAGCACCCGTGCCCGCTCATCACCTGCGTCACACGGTAGGAGACCCTATGCCCCATCCATCCCCTGTTCCATTGATCGAACACCGGGAGGATGGCCCGAACGGCCCGCCTCTCGCCCTCCCTCGTCCCGGGAAGGCTATCGCGCCACTCCCGGGCTGCGTGCCGCCGAGCATGTCGCCTGAGCTCATCCACCATGAGCCGCGCCTGATCCGGGGCCACCCCCCGGAGCCGGAGTTCCCTGGAGTGCGTATGCACATCCGCCAACACGCGGGCCTCCAGCTCGAGGGGGATCAGCCCCGACATCACCATCGCCGTCGCGTATGAAATGGTGCGGTACCCCCGCACGATGCCTATGGCCAGCCTGCGCTCGATGCGACGCAGCAGCGACCGTGTGCCGCCACTGCGCCCCCTAGCCAAGACATCGCGCGCCCATACAGGGGCTCCGTACAGGACCAAAACTCGCACCACCACCGCGAACAGACGACGCACCCGTCCACAGGGTCCCTCGAGATTCGGGAGAAGGCGACCGAGCGTAGCGGTCGCCCTCTCCGCCCGGGGCGCCAGCGACTCAAGGTGGCGGTCAAAACGCCACCGGCCGTCAAGCTCGAGTCCCAGGTACCGCATCTGGGACCCGACCTTGACCATCCCCTCCCCCACGCAGATCCAGCACTGGGGAGGCGCCGCCAACCGGGCCGAGCGGAGAAACCACATGGCCCTGGTTTTCTCGACGGACACCTCTAGGCCCAGCGACCGGATCGCGCGCACCGCGCGCCACGCGCCGCGCTCCGCCAGGCAGATGGCCTCCTTCGCATACATCCCGGTGGCCAATACCAGCGTGTCGTCGGCGTAACACGTCAGGCTGACCCCGGGAGGCATCTCCTCCCGCAGGACGCGATCGTACGCAAGATTCCACAGCAACGGGCCCAACACCGAGCCCTGCGGAACCCCGCGCACGACGCCCCTGCGCACCATCCCGTACCGGCCGGGATACTCTATACCCCTGTCGGAGAGATAGCTCCCGATCACCCTTCTGAGATACAGAGGCACCCGGTGGAAGACCAGGGCCTCCATTATCCGATCCCAGGGGACGGTGTTGAACGCGTTAGCGATATCCAAGGATATCGCCAACGCAACACCGCCGCCCCTCGTACAGGCCTCCGAGAGAGCCATCACCCGCCGAATAGCGTCGACGGTGGAGAGACCCTCCCGGAAGCCGAATTGAACCCCGCTCAGATCGGGGACCCCTCCCGCCGACAGGTGCCGGACGAGGCGTCCAACGAGTACGCGCTCGAACAACTTCCCCGCCTCGTCCAGCAGACAAATTGGCCGGTACCCTGAGGGCGAGTCCCGGGACTTGCCCCCCTTCGGAAGGAGGACCAACCTGCCCGACTTCCACTCCGTGGGGAACACCCCCTCCCTCAGACAGCCGTTATACAGCTGCCGGAGTTCGGCGGCGAGACCCCCCTCCAGGGCCAAGACCAACGCGCGGCCCGGCACCCCGTCCGGGCCCGGGGCCTTGCGGCCCACCCGCCGCGCCCTGGCCATCGCCTCACCCAGCTCGCCGGCCGACACCTCCCACTCTGCGGACCAGGAGAAAGGCTCCTGTTCCCAATGGGAGCGGCGCAGTTGTCCCCCCCCCCCCTCGCGGGAAGAGGGACGCCACCACTCCCTCGAGCAGGTGGGGGTCCATCGACTCCGTCACCGGAGGCGCCCACGCGCGCAGCTTGTTCATGACAAGCTTGTACGGGCGCCCCCATGGATCGGAGTCCACCATGCCGACGAGCTCCGACCACGCGTCGGCCTTGGCCCGCGCGATAGCCCTGCGGAGAACCCCGAGCGCGGCTCGGTACTCCCCGCCGAGCCTCGCCGTCGCCTCCTCGTCGTCGCGCCTCCTACGCGCTCGGCCGTACCGACGCCGCGCGGCATTGCAGGCACGCCGGAGCTCCGCAATGCCAGCGGACCACCAGCACGCCGCCCTCCTGGGGGCGAACCGGCTGCGGGGCATGGCGGTGTCGCACACCGCCGTCATTACCTCCCGCAGCCGCCTCGCCCCTTGCGCAGGTGCCAGCTCGGACAGGGCCGGCCCCGTCCATGTCGCCGCGGCTACCGCGGCCCCGAACGCGTCCGCGTCCAGCCGCTTCAAGGCCCATCGGGGCCGTCGGTCCCCCGGGCCCGGCCCGGAATCCCGCGCGGGGGGGGTGGGCCACACGTCCATGACGATGGGCGTATGGTCTGACGCAATCTCTATCTCCTCGGCCACCCTCCATCCCGACACCCGGCGCACGGCCGAGGGAGTCCCCCATGTCAGGTCGACAATCGAGACCCCCTGCGGACGCACGCACGTCGGCGTGGATCCCCGGTTAATCAACCGGAGATCCAGGCCGGCCGCCCAGGTTAACACCTCGCTACCCCTAGTGGTCGTCCTGGGACTCCCCACGATACCGCGTGGGCATTGAAGTCTCCCAAAACGAGAACCGGGCGGGCGCTGCACCGCGCGATGCAGCTGTTCAGCCCACCCAGGAACCCCCGAAATTGATCGAGGCCACAGCTCGGCGAGATGTAGATCCCGACAACCGCGATGTCCCCCCATTGCACCGCCACGAATCCCTCGCCCCGCTCCAGAAGGGAGACCGACGGGGACCCGGGGCGGCTTCCCGCCACTATTACTACGGAGCCGATCTCGTCCCCCACCCAGAAGGGGTGTTCGGGGATTGCGTACGGCTCCGCCGCAACTGCCAGCCCAGCCCCCCACTCGCGCACGGCTTGGACAAACAGGTCCTGTGCCGCGCGCGAGTGGTTGAGGTTCGCCTGCAGAACCGGAGTAGGATTAAAAGTACCTACTCTAACATGGGCTCTGCAGAGTCCCCTCCCTGGGAGGGCCGGGCCCCCGGCGCCGTCTGCGGCCGCTGCGCGGATGCAGCCCCAGACGCGCCCTTCTCTTTCGTCGCCGCGCGGCCCCTCTTGGGAGCCGGGGCACACGCTTTGGCCCCGAATCTATGGCCCGATGGTCTCCCCAGGTCCGCGCAGAGCGGACACCTGGGGGCGGCCTTGCAGGCCGAAGCCCGGTGCTCCGCCGCCCCGCAGCGGTAGCACATCGCGCCTCTGTCGACCGCGCTCTTGCATGTCGCCCGCGTGTGCCCCGTCTCCAAGCAACGGAAGCATTGGAGGGGCCGCTCCCTCAGCGCCTCGACGCGGGCCGAGGACCAGCCGACCAGCAGCCGGCCTCCCGCCACCACTTTCTTGACGGCCGCGAGGGGGCCCTGGGCCCAACAGGAGCCCAGCGCCTGCTCCGAGGCGGGTCTGCGGATCTCGCCGACCCGGAACTCCGCCGCGGAACACCCCCCCGCCGCCGCCAGCGCCACCGCTACGTCCCCGGACGACACCGAGTCGTCCAGGCCCGCCACGCGCACCTCGCCGCGCTTGACCGCCTGGGAGACCTTAACCCCGGTCCCCCCAAGCGCCTCGGCGATCCTCCCGGAGAGGGCCCGTGCCTTCTCCTGGCACCCCGTGCCCCTGACCTCCAGGAGGATCCCGCCGGTTTTCGACCGCCTGGGAAGCACCCCCGACTCGATCCCGATAGCCTTGAGGTCCACCCTCTCTTTTGCCCTGGCCATCACCTCCGAATAAGTGAGCTTGCAGCTCTCGGGGATGGTGATGGCCACTGCTCCGGTTCTGGGGGTGCGTCTCAGGCCACCGTCCCTCCCGGCGGCGGGCTTCGCCGCGCTCGCGCCGCCCTGCACTCGTGCGCCGCCCGCCGCCCTCGGCTCCCTCGCAGCCTGCAGCCGTGAAGCGGCGGCAGCTGCCTCGGCCGCGACTGCTCTCGCCGCAGCCTCCTCCGCGGCCATCTTCTTCTTGGCCCTCTTCGCCGCCTTGCTCGTCACCTCCATCCACGAGGCCGGGACAACCGGTGGCGGAATGACAACGGGGGGCACCACCCTCACGTTGGACACGACCACCGGTCCAGACGGTCCCATGGTGACAGACGTCGCCGGCAGAGAAGCCACCGGCGTCGCCTCGCGCGCCGATTTACCCTCCGCCCGCAGAATCGTCCGGAACCGCTCCTCCATCCGGGCCTCTAGCTCCCGGTTCCTGGCCGTTATCAGCGCGCCGACCCGGAGAAGCAGGGCTTCGGAGTCCAAAACTCCCACTCCCTCCCCCGACGACCCCATCGCCTCAGTCCCCCGCGTACGGACCCCCGCTGTCGAGGAGGCGGGGGGCGCTTCCCCTATTGGCGCATGTCCCGCCCGGCGACCGCTGTCGGTGTTCGCCCGCCGCCCGGCCTCCATTGACCGGAGCCTCGACCGGAGGTCACCCGCCTCCTTCGCGAGGGCCGCGTTCTGCTCGCGGAGACGGGCCACCTCCTGGCTCCCCTGCCACGCCATCCCGGTAAAGCACCGCTGCATCAAGGTGGTGCAGTGGGCCCTGGCGACTGCAGAACAATCCCGCAAGTCTTTAGCCAGGTCCCCCTTGAGGCCCTTTGAGACGGTGGAGACTCTCTCCACCCTCAACATCGCCTCCTCCACCTCCCCTACTAGCTGCGCTGTCGGCATCCTCCCACCCAGCTCGATGAGGTCACCGACCCTCCTCTTCTGACTCCTCTCGGCGCGGCCGCCGAGGGCCAGATCCATGATGGGCGTCCCCGACGAGCCCTCCCCGGGGTCCGTCCGCGACACCGACCCGCCGCGGGTGTGCTGCCCCCCCTCTAACCGGGCACGCTTGGGGTCAGAGACCCCAGATGTCGCGCCCCGCTTCTCCGCGCCCCCGCGCGTCACGATCGAGCCGACGGAGCTCGAGATGGAGACGATTGTTTCATCCCCATCCGAGTCCTCGGCCGCGATGATCACGACCGCGTCCTCCCCGGCAGTAACCGCTGCCATCCCCTCCCCGGCAGTGACCGCTGCCGTCTCTTCCCCCACCGTCGCTGCTGCCGTATCGGCAGCCTCCCCCACAACATCGAGATTTTTTTCGTTATTTGTTTCCATTTCTGGTCCCACGAGATTGGCAGGAAAAAACACGTCCGCCCGGGCAGAGCCTCCTTGCCCGGGTAAGGCTAATTTCCGCTGGAGTTCGCCAGGTATCCAGACGTTGGTGCGCTAGTGGCTGATGTACCCCACTAGCCACGCCCTGTAACAAGGGCGTACCCTCTCACCGCGTACCAAGCTTAGGGTTGGGGATTTTTTATAGAGGTTATCATCCTCGCGGCCCGGCCGGTTAAGGCAAGACCACCGTTCCGGTAAAACATGACCACCGGTTTACGGCAAGGGCCCTGCGGCGACCTCCCCGGTCGTTATCGCAGGACCCATTCCGCGGTTTTTCATCCCTCCGTGTGAGCCTTACCGGCAAGGGAGGCCCTGCCAGGATCCGAAGATCCCGCCGGCATCGCCTCACACATCATTAGGACTACTTCCCGCGGAATACCCCTCGCTCCGTTAGCAACACACAACTATGTGTGTTCCCAGGGACCACCACGAGGAGGTGGAGCGTAGAGGATTTTAGGGATATGACCGCCACCACTGTGGCATACCTAGTAGTGGATCCGAGTCACCACTACTAGGCCCATATCCCCTCGGTCCCCATCCTCTATCCTATCCTATCCTCCATCCTATCCTATCCTTTATCCTATCCTATCCTATCTTATCCTCTATCCTATCCTATCCTCTCTCCTATCCTATCCTCTATCCGATCCTATTGTCTATCCAATCCTATACTATCCTCTATCGTATCCTATTCTCTATCCTATCCAATCCTATATCGTATCCTCTATCCTATCCTATCCTGTATCCTATCCTAACCTCTATCCTATCCTATCCTCTATCCTATCCTATTCTCTGTCCTATCCTTTCCACTATCCTAACTTATCCTCCATCCTATCCTATCCTCTATCCTATCCTATCCTCTATCCTATTCTATCCTCTATCCTATCGTATCCTGTATCCTATCCTATCCTCTATCCGATCCTATCCTCTATCCAATCCTATCCTGTATCCTATCCTATCCTCTATCCTATCCTATCCTATCCTCTATCCGATCCTATCCTCTATCCTATCCTATCCTCTATCCTATCCTATCCTCTTATCCTATCCTATCCTCTATCCTATCCTATCCTCTATCCTATCCAATCCTCTATCCTATCCTATCCTCTATCCTATCCTATCCTCTATCCTATCCTATCTTATCCTCTATCCTATCCTATCCTCTCTCCTATCCTTTCCTCTATACTATCCTATCCTCTATCCTATCCTATCCTCTATCCGATCCTATTGTCTATCCAATCCTATCCTATCCTCTATCCTATCCTATCCTCTATCCTATCCTATCCTATCCTATCCTCTATCCTATCCTATCCTCTATCCTATCCTATCCTCTATCCTATCCTATCCTCTATCCAATCCTATCCTGTATCCTATCCTATCCTCTATCCTATCCTATCCTATCCTCTATCCGATCCTATCCTCTATCCTATCCTATCCTCTATCCTATCCTATCCTCTTATCCTATCCTATCCTCTATCCTATCCTATCCTCTATCCTATCCAATCCTCTATCCTATCCTATCCTCTATCCTATCCTATCCTCTATCCTATCCTATCCTCTATCCTATCCTATCCTCCATCCTATCCTATCCTTTATCCTATCCTATCCTATCCTATCCTCTATCCTATCCTATCCTCTATCCTATCCTGTATCCTATCCTATCCTCGATCCTATCCTATCCTCTATCCGATCCTATTGTCTATCCTATCCTATCCTCTATCCTATCCTATCCTCTGTCCTATCCTATCCTCTATCCTATCCTATCCTCTATCCTATCCTATCCTCTATCCTATCCTATCCTCTATCCTATCCTATCCTCTATCCTATCCACTCCTCTATCCTATCCTATCCTCTATCCTATCCTATCCTCTATCCTATCCTATCCTCTATCCTATCCTATCCTCTACCCTATCCTATCCTCTATCCTATCCTATCCTATCCTCTATCCTATCCTATCCTCTATCCTATCCTATCCTCTATCCTATCCTATCCTCTATCCTATCCTATCCTCTATCCTATCCTATCCTCTATCCTATCCTATCCTCTATCCTATCCTATCCTCTATCCTATCCTATCCTCTATCCTATCCTATCCTCTATCCTATCCTATCCTATCCTATCCTATCCTCTATCCTATCCTATCCTATCCTATCCTATCCTCTATCCTATCCTATCCTGTATCCTATCCTATCCTCTATCCTATCCAATCCTCTATCCTATCCTATCCTCTATCCTATCATACCCTCTATCCTATCCTATCCTCTATCCTATCCTATCCTCCATCCTATCCTATCCTTTATCCTATCCTATCCTATCTTATCCTCTATCCTATCCTATCCTCTCTCCTATCCTATCCTCTATCCGATCCTATTGTCTATCCAATCCTATACTATCCTCTATCGTATCCTATTCTCTATCCTATCCAATCCAATATCGTATCCTCTATCCTATCCTATCCTGTATCCTATCCTAACCTCTATCCTATCCTATCCTATCCTCTATCCTATCCTATCCTCTATCGTATCCTATCCTCTATCCTATCCTATCCTCTATCCTATCCTATCCTCTATCCTATCCTATCCTCTTATCCTATCCTATCCTCTATCCTATCCTATCCTATCCTCTATCCTATCCTATCCTGTATCCTATCCTATCCTCTATCCTATCCTATCCACTATCCTATCCTATCCTCTATCCTATCTTATCCTTTCTCCTATCCTATCCTCTATCCTATCCTATCCTCTTATCCTATCCTATCCTCTATCCTATCCTATCCTCTATCCTATTCTATCCTCTATCCTATCCGATCCTCTATCCTATCCGATCCACTATAATATCGTATCCTCTATCATATCCTATCCTCTTTCCTATAATATCATCTATCCTATCCTATTCTCTATCCTATCCTATACTCTATCCTATCCTATCCTCTATCCCGTCCTATTCTCTCTCCAATCCTATCCTATCCTCTATCGTATCCTATTCTCTATCCTATCCAATCCTATATCGTATCCTCTATCCTATCCTATCCTCTATCCTATCCTATCCTCTATCCTATCCTATCCTTTATCCTATCCTATCCTCTATCCTATCCTATCCTGTATCCTATCCTTTCCTCGATCCTATCCTATCCTCTATCCTATCCTATCCTCTATCCTATCCTATCCTCTACCCTATCCTATCCTCTATCCTATCCTATCCTATCCTCTATCCTATCCTATCCTCTATCCTATCCTATCCTCTATCCTATCCTATCCTCTATCCTATCCTATTCTCTATCCTATCCTATCCTCTATCCTATCCTATCCTCTATCCCATCCTATCCTCTATCCTATCCTATCCTATCCGATCCTATCCTCTATCCTATCCAATCCTCTATCCTATCCTATCCTCTATCCTATCCTATCCTCTATCCTATCCTATCCTCTATCCTATCCTATCCTATCCGATCCTATCCTCTATCCTATCCAATCCTCTATCCTATCCTATCCTCTATCCTATCTTATCCTCTATCCTATCCTATCCTCTCTCCTATCCTATCCTCTATCCGATCCTATTGTCTATCCTATCCTATCCTCTATCCTATCCTATCCTCTATCCCATCCTATCCTCTATCCTATCCTATCCTATCCTTTATCCTATCCTATCCTCTATCCTACCCTATCCTGTATCCTATCCTTTCCTCGATCCTATCCTATCCTCTATCCTATCCTATCCTCTATCCTATCCTATCCTCTACCCTATCCTATCCTCTATCCTATCCTATCCTATCCTCTATCCTATCCTATCCTCTATCCTATCCTATCCTCTATCCTATCCTATCCTCTATCCTATCCTAACCTCTATCCTATCCTATCCTATCCTCTATCCTATCCTATCCTCTATCGTATCCTATCCTCTATCCTATCCTATCCTCTATCCTATCCTATCCTCTATCCTATCCTATCCTCTTATCCTATCCTATCCTCTATCCTATCCTATCCTATCCTCTATCCTATCCTATCCTGTATCCTATCCTATCCTCTATCCTATCCTATCCACTATCCTATCCTATCCTCTATCCTATCCAATCCTCTATCCTATCCTATCCTCTATCCTATCCTATCCTCTATCCTATCCTATCCTCTATCCTATCCTATCCTATCCGATCCTATCCTCTATCCTATCCAATCCTCTATCCTATCCTATCCTCTATCCTATCTTATCCTCTATCCTATCCTATCCTCTATCCTATCCTATCCTTTATCCTATCCTATCCTCTATCCTATCCTATCCTGTATCCTATCCTTTCCTCGATCCTATCCTATCCTCTATCCTATCCTATCCTCTATCCTATCCTATCCTCTACCCTATCCTATCCTCTATCCTATCCTATCCTATCCTCTATCCTATCCTATCCTCTATCCTATCCTATCCTCTATCCTATCCTATCCTCTATCCTATCCTATTCTCTATCCTATCCTATCCTCTATCCTATCCTATCCTCTATCCCATCCTATCCTCTATCCTATCCTATCCTATCCGATCCTATCCTCTATCCTATCCAATCCTCTATCCTATCCTATCCTCTATCCTATCCTATCCTCTATCCTATCCTATCCTCTATCCTATCCTATCCTATCCGATCCTATCCTCTATCCTATCCAATCCTCTATCCTATCCTATCCTCTATCCTATCCTATCCTCTATCCTATCTTATCCTTTCTCCTATCCTATCCTCTATCCTATCCTATCCTCTTATCCTATCCTATCCTCTATCCTATCCTATCCTCTATCCTATTCTATCCTCTATCCTATCCGATCCTCTATCCTATCCGATCCACTATAATATCGTATCCTCTATCATATCCTATCCTCTTTCCTATAATATCATCTATCCTATCCTATTCTCTATCCTATCCTATACTCTATCCTATCCTATCCTCTATCCCGTCCTATTCTCTCTCCAATCCTATCCTATCCTCTATCGTATCCTATTCTCTATCCTATCCAATCCTATATCGTATCCTCTATCCTATCCTATCCTCTATCCTATCCTATCCTCTATCCTATCCTATCCTTTATCCTATCCTATCCTCTATCCTATCCTATCCTGTATCCTATCCTTTCCTCGATCCTATCCTATCCTCTATCCTATCCTATCCTCTATCCTATCCTATCCTCTACCCTATCCTATCCTCTATCCTATCCTATCCTATCCTCTATCCTATCCTATCCTCTATCCTATCCTATCCTCTATCCTATCCTATCCTCTATCCTATCCTATTCTCTATCCTATCCTATCCTCTATCCTATCCTATCCTCTATCCCATCCTATCCTCTATCCTATCCTATCCTATCCGATCCTATCCTCTATCCTATCCAATCCTCTATCCTATCCTATCCTCTATCCTATCCTATCCTCTATCCTATCCTATCCTCTATCCTATCCTATCCTATCCGATCCTATCCTCTATCCTATCCAATCCTCTATCCTATCCTATCCTCTATCCTATCTTATCCTCTATCCTATCCTATCCTCTCTCCTATCCTATCCTCTATCCGATCCTATTGTCTATCCAATCCTATACTATCCGCTATCGTATCCTATTCTCTATCCTATCCAATCCTATATCGTATCCTCTATCCTATCCTATCCTGTATCCTATCCTAACCTCTATCCTACCCTATCCTCTATCCTATCCTATTCTCTGTCCTATCCTTTCCACTATCCTAACTTATCCTCCATCCTATCCTATCCTCTATCCTATCCTATCCTCTATCCTATCCTATCCTCTATCCTGTCCTATCCTCTTATCCTATCCTATCCTCTATCCTATCCTATCCTATCCTCTATCCTATCCTATCCTCTATCCTATCCTTTCCTCTATACTATCCTATCCTCTATCCTATCCTATCCTCTATCCGATCCTATTGTCTATCCAATCCTATCCTATCCTCTATCCTATCCTATCCTCTATCCTATCCTATCCTATCCTATCCTCTATCCTATCCTATCCTCTATCCTATCCTATCCTCTATCCTATCCTATCCTCTATCCTATCCTATCCTCTATCCTATCCTATCCTCTATCCTATCCTATCCTCTATCCGATCCTATTGTCTATCCAATCCTATACTATCCTCTATCGTATCCTATTCTCTATCCTATCCAATCCTATATCGTATCCTCTATCCTATCCTATCCTCTATCCTATCCTATCCTGTATCCTATCCTATCCTCGATCCTATCCTATCCTCTATCCAATCCTATCCTGTATCCTATCCTAACCTCTTTCCTATCCTATCCTATCCTCTATCCGATCCTATCCTATATCCTATCCTATCATCTATCCTATCATATCCTATTATCCTATCCTATCCTCTATCCTATCCTATCCTCTATCCTATCCTATCCTCTATCCTATCCTATCCTCTATCCTATCCTATCCTCTATCCTATCCTATCCTATCCTATCCTCTATCCAGCCTATCCTGTATCCTATCCTATCCTCTATCCTATCCAATCCTCTATCCTATCCTATCCTCTATCCTATCCTATCCTCTATCCTATCCTATCCTCTATCCTATCCTATCCTCCATCCTATCCTATCCTTTATCCTATCCTATCCTATCTTATCCTCTATCCTATCCTATCCTCTCTCCTATCCTATCCTCTATCCGATCCTATTGTCTATCCAATCCTATACTATCCTCTATCGTATCCTATTCTCTATCCTATCCAATCCTATATCGTATCCTCTATCCTATCCTATCCTGTATCCTATTCTAACCTCTATCCTATCCTGTCCTCTATCCTATCCTATTCTCTGTCCTATCCTTTCCACTATCCTATCTTATGCTCTATCCTGTCCTATCCTCCATCCTATCCTATCCTCTATCCTATCCTATCCTCTGTCCTATCCTATCCTCTATCCTATCCTATCCGCTATCCTATCCTATCCTCTATAATATCGTATCCTCTGTCCTATCCTTGCTCTATCCTATAATATCATATATTCTATCCTATTCTCTATCCTATCCTATCCTATCATCTACCATATCCTATCCTCTATCCTATCGTATCCTCTATCCTATCATATCATCTTATCCTATCCTATTCTCTATCCTATCCTATCCTATCCTCTATCGTCTGCTATCTTCAATACAATCCAATCCCCTATCCTATCCTCTATCCTATCCTATCCTCTATCCTATCCTTTCCGCTATCCTATCCTATCCTCTATAATATCGTATCCTCTGTCCTATCCTTGCTCTATCCTATAATATCATATATCCTATCCTATTCTCTATCCTATCCTATCCTATCATCTATCGTATCCCATCCTCTATCGTATCCTATCCTCTATCCGATCCAATCCTCTATCCTATCCGATCCTCTATCATATCCTATCCTCTTTCCTATAATATCATCTATCCTACCCTATTCTCTATCCTATCCTATACTCTATCCTATGCTATCCTCTATCCCATCATATTCTCTATCCAATCCTATCCTATCCTCTATCGTATCCTATTCTCTATCCTATCCAATCCTATATCGTATCCTCTATCCTATCCTGTCCTGTATCCTATGCTATCCTGTATCCTATCCTATCCTCTATCCTATCCTATCCTCTATCCTATCCTATCCTCTATCCTATCCTATCCTATCCTCTATCCGATCCTATCCTATATCCTATCCTATCCTCTATCCTATCCTATCCTCTTATCCTATCCTATCCTCTATCCTATCCAATCCTATATCGTATCCTCTATACTATCCTATCCTCTATCCTATCGTATCCTGTATCCTATCCTATCCTCTATCCTATCCTATCCTCTATCCTATCCTATCCTCTATCCTATCATATCCTCTTATCCTATCCTATTCTCTATCCTATCCTATCCTATCCTCTATCGTCTGCTATCTTCAATACAATCCAATCCCCTATCCTATCCTCTATCCTATCCTATCCTCTATCCTATCCACTCCTCTATCCTATCCTATCCTCTATCCTATCCTACCCTGTATCCTATCCTATCCTCTATCCTATCCAATCCTCTATCCTATCCTAACCCCTATCCTATCCTATCCTCTATCCTATCCTATCCTATCATCTACCATATCCTATCCTCTATCCTATCGTATCCTCTATCCTATCATATCATCTTATCCTATCCTATTCTCTATCCTATCCTATCCTATCCTCTATCGTCTGCTATCTTCAATACAATCCAATCCCCTATCCTATCCTCTATCCTATCCTATCCTCTATCCTATCCTTTCCGCTATCCTATCCTATCCTCTATAATATCGTATCCTCTGTCCTATCCTTGCTCTATCCTATAATATCATATATCCTATCCTATTCTCTATCCTATCCTATCCTATCATCTATCGTATCCCATCCTCTATCGTATCCTATCCTCTATCCGATCCAATCCTCTATCCTATCCGATCCTCTATCATATCCTATCCTCTTTCCTATAATATCATCTATCCTACCCTATTCTCTATCCTATCCTATACTCTATCCTATGCTATCCTCTATCCCATCATATTCTCTATCCAATCCTATCCTATCCTCTATCGTATCCTATTCTCTATCCTATCCAATCCTATATCGTATCCTCTATCCTATCCTGTCCTGTATCCTATGCTATCCTGTATCCTATCCTATCCTCTATCCTATCCTATCCTCTATCCTATCCTATCCTCTATCCTATCCTATCCTATCCTCTATCCGATCCTATCCTATATCCTATCCTATCCTCTATCCTATCCTATCCTCTTATCCTATCCTATCCTCTATCCTATCCAATCCTATATCGTATCCTCTATACTATCCTATCCTCTATCCTATCGTATCCTGTATCCTATCCTATCCTCTATCCTATCCTATCCTCTATCCTATCCTATCCTCTATCCTATCATATCCTCTTATCCTATCCTATTCTCTATCCTATCCTATCCTATCCTCTATCGTCTGCTATCTTCAATACAATCCAATCCCCTATCCTATCCTCTATCCTATCCTATCCTCTATCCTATCCACTCCTCTATCCTATCCTATCCTCTATCCTATCCTACCCTGTATCCTATCCTATCCTCTATCCTATCCAATCCTCTATCCTATCCTAACCCCTATCCTATCCTATCCTCTATCCTATCCTATCCTCTATCCTATCCTATCCTGTATCCTATCCTATCCTCTATCCTATCCTATCCTCTATCCTATCCTATCCTTTATCCTATCCTATCCTCTATCCTATCCTATCCTCTATCCTATCCTATCCTCTATCCTATACTTTCCGCTATCCTATCCTATTCTCTATAATATCGTATCCTCTGTCCTCTCCTTGCTCTATCCTATAATATCATATATCCTATCCAATCCTCTATCCTATCCTATCCCCTATCCTATCCTATCCTCTATCCTATCCTATCCTCTATCCTATCCTATCCTGTATCCTATCCTATCCTCTATCCTATCCTCTATCGTATCCTATTCTCTATCCTATCCAATCCTATATAGTATCCTCTATCCTATCCTGTCCTGTATCCTATGCTATCCTGTATCCTATCCTATACTCTATCCTATCCTATCCTCTATCCTATCCTATCCTCTATCCTATCCTATTCTCTATCCCATCCTATTCTCTATCCAATCCTATTCTATCCTCTATCCTATCCTATCCTCTATCCTATCCTATCCTGTATCCTATCCTATCCTCTATCCTATCCTATCCTATCCTCTATCCGATCCTATCCTCTATCCTATCCTGTCCTCTATCCTATTCTATCCTCTATCCTATCCTATACTGTATCCTATCCTATCCTCTATCCTATCCTATCCTCTATCCTATCCTATCCTCTATCCGATCCTATCCTATATCCTATCCTATCCCCTATCCTATCCTATCCTCTTATCCTATCCTATCCTCTATCCTATCCAATCCTATATCGTATCCTCTATGCTATCCAATCCTCTATCCTATCGTATCCTGTATCCTATCCTATCCTCTATCCTATCCTATCCTCTATCCTATCCTATCCTCTATCCTATCCTATCCTGTATCCTATCCTATCCTCTATCCTATCCTATCCTCTATCCGATCCTATCCTATATCCTATCCTATCCTCTCTCCTATCCTATCCTGTATCACATCCTATCCTCTATACTATCCTATCCTCTATCCTATCCTTTCCGCTATCCCATCCTATCCTCTATAATATCGTATCCTCTGTCCTATCCTTGCTCCATCCTATAATATCATATATCCTATCCTATTCTCTATCCTATCCTATCCTATCCTCTATCGTCTGCTATCTTCAATACAATCCAATCCCCTATCCTATCCTCTATCCTATCCTATCCTCTATCCTATCCACTCCTCTATCCTATCCTATCCTGTATCCTATCCTATCCTCTATCCTACCCAATGCTCTATCCTATCCTCTCCCCTATCCTATCCTATCCTCTATCCTATCCTATCCTCTATCCTATCCTATCCTGTATCCTATCCTATCCTCTATCCTATCCTATCGTCTATCCTATCCTATCCTCTATCCTATCCTATCCTCTATCCGATCCTATTGTCTATCCAATCCTATACTATCCTCTATCGTATCCTATTCTCTATCCTATCCAATCCTATATCGTATCCTCTATCCTATCCTATCCTCTATCCTATCCTATCCTGTATCCTATCCTAACCTCTATCCTATCCTATCCTCTATCCTATCCTATCCTCTGTCCTATCATATCCTTTATCCTATCCTATCCTCTATCCTATCCTCTACCCTATCCTATCCTCTATCCTATCCTATCCTCTACCCTATCCTATCCTCTATCCTATCCTATCCTCTATCCTATCCTATAATCTATCCTATCCTATCCTCTATCCTATCCTATCCTCTATCCTATCCTATCCTCTATCCTATCCTACAATCTATCCTATCCTATCCTCTATCCTATCCAATCACCTATCCTATTCTCAATTCATTCCTATACTCTATCCAATCCTATCCTCTATAATATCGTATCCCCTATCCTATAATATAATTTACCCTATCCTATTCTCTATCCTATCCTATCCTCTATCCTATCCTCTATCCTATCCACTCCTCTATCCTATCCCACCCTCTATCCTATCCTATCCTGTATCCTATCCTATCCTCTATCCTATCCTATCCTCTATCCGATCCTATCCTATATCCTATCCTATCCTCTCTCCTATCCTATCCTGTATCACATCCTATCCTCTATACTATCCTATCCTCTATCCTATCCTTTCCGCTATCCCATCCTATCCTCTATAATATCGTATCCTCTGTCCTATCCTTGCTCCATCCTATAATATCATATATCCTATCCTATTCTCTATCCTATCCTATCCTATCCTCTATCGTCTGCTATCTTCAATACAATCCAATCCCCTATCCTATCCTCTATCCTATCCTATCCTCTATCCTATCCACTCCTCTATCCTATCCTATCCTGTATCCTATCCTATCCTCTATCCTATCCAATGCTCTATCCTATCCTCTCCCCTATCCTATCCTATCCTCTATCCTATCCTATCCTCTATCCTATCCTATCCTGTATCCTATCCTATCCTCTATCCTATCCTATCGTCTATCCTATCCTATCCTCTATCCTATCCTATCCTCTATCCGATCCTATTGTCTATCCAATCCTATACTATCCTCTATCGTATCCTATTCTCTATCCTATCCAATCCTATATCGTATCCTCTATCCTATCCTATCCTCTATCCTATCCTATCCTGTATCCTATCCTAACCTCTATCCTATCCTATCCTCTATCCTATCCTATCCTCTGTCCTATCATATCCTTTATCCTATCCTATCCTCTATCCTATCCTCTACCCTATCCTATCCTCTATCCTATCCTATCCTCTACCCTATCCTATCCTCTATCCTATCCTATCCTCTATCCTATCCTATAATCTATCCTATCCTATCCTCTATCCTATCCTATCCTCTATCCTATCCTATCCTCTATCCTATCCTACAATCTATCCTATCCTATCCTCTATCCTATCCAATCACCTATCCTATTCTCAATTCAATCCTATACTCTATCCAATCCTATCCTCTATAATATCGTATCCCCTATCCTATAATATAATTTACCCTATCCTATTCTCTATCCTATCCTATCCTCTATCCTATCCTCTATCCTATCCACTCCTCTATCCTATCCTATCCTCTATCCTATCCTATCCTGTATCCTATCCTATACCTCTATCCTATCCTATCCTCTATCCTATCCTATCCTCTATCCTATCCTATCCTCTATCCTATCCTATCCTCTATCCTATCCTATCCCCTATCCTATCCTATCCTATCCTATCCTATCCTCTATCCTATCCTATCCTCAATCCTATCCTATCGTCTATCCGATCCTATTGTCTATCCAATCCTATTCTATCCTTTATCCTATCCTATCCTCTATCCTATCCTATCCTCTACCCTATCCTATCCTCTACCCTATGCTATCCTATCCTCTAAGCTATCCTATAATCTATCCTATCCTATCCTCTATCCTATCCTATCCTCTATCGTCTGCTATCTTCAATACAATCCAATCCCCTATCCTATCCTCTATCCTATCCTATCCTCTATAATATCCACTCCTCTATCCTATCCTATCCTCTATCCTATCCTATCCACTATCCTATCCTATCCTCTATCCTATCTTATCCTTTCTCCTATCCTATCCTCTATCCTATCCTATCCTCTTATCCTATCCTATCCTCTATCCTATCCTATCCTCTATCCTATTCTATCCTCTATCCTATCCGATCCTCTATCCTATCCGATCCACTATAATATCGTATCCTCTATCATATCCTATCCTCTTTCCTATAATATCATCTATCCTATCCTATTCTCTATCCTATCCTATACTCTATCCTATCCTATCCTCTATCCCGTCCTATTCTCTCTCCAATCCTATCCTATCCTCTATCGTATCCTATTCTCTATCCTATCCAATCCTATATCGTATCCTCTATCCTATCCTATCCTCTATCCTATCCTATCCTCTATCCTATCCTATCCTTTATCCTATCCTATCCTCTATCCTATCCTATCCTGTATCCTATCCTTTCCTCGATCCTATCCTATCCTCTATCCTATCCTATCCTCTATCCTATCCTATCCTCTACCCTATCCTATCCTCTATCCTATCCTATCCTATCCTCTATCCTATCCTATCCTCTATCCTATCCTATCCTCTATCCTATCCTATCCTCTATCCTATCCTATTCTCTATCCTATCCTATCCTCTATCCTATCCTATCCTCTATCCCATCCTATCCTCTATCCTATCCTATCCTCTATCCTATCCTATCCTCTATCCTATCCTATCCTCTATCCTATCCTACAATCTATCCTATCCTATCCTCTATCCTATCCAATCACCTATCCTATTCTCAATTCAATCCTATACTCTATCCAATCCTATCCTCTATAATATCGTATCCCCTATCCTATAATATAATTTACCCTATCCTATTCTCTATCCTATCCTATCCTCTATCCTATCCTCTATCCTATCCACTCCTCTATCCTATCCCACCCTCTATCCTATCCTATCCTGTATCCTATCCTATCCTCTATCCTATCCTATCCTCTATCCGATCCTATCCTATATCCTATCCTATCCTCTCTCCTATCCTATCCTGTATCACATCCTATCCTCTATACTATCCTATCCTCTATCCTATCCTTTCCGCTATCCCATCCTATCCTCTATAATATCGTATCCTCTGTCCTATCCTTGCTCCATCCTATAATATCATATATCCTATCCTATTCTCTATCCTATCCTATCCTATCCTCTATCGTCTGCTATCTTCAATACAATCCAATCCCCTATCCTATCCTCTATCCTATCCTATCCTCTATCCTATCCACTCCTCTATCCTATCCTATCCTGTATCCTATCCTATCCTCTATCCTATCCAATGCTCTATCCTATCCTCTCCCCTATCCTATCCTATCCTCTATCCTATCCTATCCTCTATCCTATCCTATCCTGTATCCTATCCTATCCTCTATCCTATCCTATCGTCTATCCTATCCTATCCTCTATCCTATCCTATCCTCTATCCGATCCTATTGTCTATCCAATCCTATACTATCCTCTATCGTATCCTATTCTCTATCCTATCCAATCCTATATCGTATCCTCTATCCTATCCTATCCTCTATCCTATCCTATCCTGTATCCTATCCTAACCTCTATCCTATCCTATCCTCTATCCTATCCTATCCTCTGTCCTATCATATCCTTTATCCTATCCTATCCTCTATCCTATCCTCTACCCTATCCTATCCTCTATCCTATCCTATCCTCTACCCTATCCTATCCTCTATCCTATCCTATCCTCTATCCTATCCTATAATCTATCCTATCCTATCCTCTATCCTATCCTATCCTCTATCCTATCCTATCCTCTATCCTATCCTACAATCTATCCTATCCTATCCTCTATCCTATCCAATCACCTATCCTATTCTCAATTCAATCCTATACTCTATCCAATCCTATCCTCTATAATATCGTATCCCCTATCCTATAATATAATTTACCCTATCCTATTCTCTATCCTATCCTATCCTCTATCCTATCCTCTATCCTATCCACTCCTCTATCCTATCCTATCCTCTATCCTATCCTATCCTGTATCCTATCCTATACCTCTATCCTATCCTATCCTCTATCCTATCCTATCCTCTATCCTATCCTATCCTCTATCCTATCCTATCCTCTATCCTATCCTATCCCCTATCCTATCCTATCCTATCCTATCCTATCCTCTATCCTATCCTATCCTCAATCCTATCCTATCGTCTATCCGATCCTATTGTCTATCCAATCCTATTCTATCCTTTATCCTATCCTATCCTCTATCCTATCCTATCCTCTACCCTATCCTATCCTCTACCCTATGCTATCCTATCCTCTAAGCTATCCTATAATCTATCCTATCCTATCCTCTATCCTATCCTATCCTCTATCGTCTGCTATCTTCAATACAATCCAATCCCCTATCCTATCCTCTATCCTATCCTATCCTCTATAATATCCACTCCTCTATCCTATCCTATCCTCTATCCTATCCTATCCACTATCCTATCCTATCCTCTATCCTATCTTATCCTTTCTCCTATCCTATCCTCTATCCTATCCTATCCTCTTATCCTATCCTATCCTCTATCCTATCCTATCCTCTATCCTATTCTATCCTCTATCCTATCCGATCCTCTATCCTATCCGATCCACTATAATATCGTATCCTCTATCATATCCTATCCTCTTTCCTATAATATCATCTATCCTATCCTATTCTCTATCCTATCCTATACTCTATCCTATCCTATCCTCTATCCCGTCCTATTCTCTCTCCAATCCTATCCTATCCTCTATCGTATCCTATTCTCTATCCTATCCAATCCTATATCGTATCCTCTATCCTATCCTATCCTCTATCCTATCCTATCCTCTATCCTATCCTATCCTTTATCCTATCCTATCCTCTATCCTATCCTATCCTGTATCCTATCCTTTCCTCGATCCTATCCTATCCTCTATCCTATCCTATCCTCTATCCTATCCTATCCTCTACCCTATCCTATCCTCTATCCTATCCTATCCTATCCTCTATCCTATCCTATCCTCTATCCTATCCTATCCTCTATCCTATCCTATCCTCTATCCTATCCTATTCTCTATCCTATCCTATCCTCTATCCTATCCTATCCTCTATCCCATCCTATCCTCTATCCTATCCTATCCTATCCGATCCTATCCTCTATCCTATCCAATCCTCTATCCTATCCTATCCTCTATCCTATCCTATCCTCTATCCTATCCTATCCTCTATCCTATCCTATCCTATCCGATCCTATCCTCTATCCTATCCAATCCTCTATCCTATCCTATCCTCTATCCTATCTTATCCTCTATCCTATCCTATCCTCTCTCCTATCCTATCCTCTATCCGATCCTATTGTCTATCCAATCCTATACTATCCGCTATCGTATCCTATTCTCTATCCTATCCAATCCTATATCGTATCCTCTATCCTATCCTATCCTGTATCCTATCCTAACCTCTATCCTACCCTATCCTCTATCCTATCCTATTCTCTGTCCTATCCTTTCCACTATCCTAACTTATCCTCCATCCTATCCTATCCTCTATCCTATCCTATCCTCTATCCTATCCTATCCTCTATCCTGTCCTATCCTCTTATCCTATCCTATCCTCTATCCTATCCTATCCTATCCTCTATCCTATCCTATCCTCTATCCTATCCTTTCCTCTATACTATCCTATCCTCTATCCTATCCTATCCTCTATCCGATCCTATTGTCTATCCAATCCTATCCTATCCTCTATCCTATCCTATCCTCTATCCTATCCTATCCTATCCTATCCTCTATCCTATCCTATCCTCTATCCTATCCTATCCTCTATCCTATCCTATCCTCTATCCTATCCTATCCTCTATCCTATCCTATCCTCTATCCTATCCTATCCTCTATCCTATCCTATCCTCTATCCGATCCTATTGTCTATCCAATCCTATACTATCCTCTATCGTATCCTATTCTCTATCCTATCCAATCCTATATCGTATCCTCTATCCTATCCTATCCTCTATCCTATCCTATCCTGTATCCTATCCTATCCTCGATCCTATCCTATCCTCTATCCAATCCTATCCTGTATCCTATCCTAACCTCTATCCTATCCTATCCTATCCTCTATCCGATCCTATCCTATATCCTATCCTATCATCTATCCTATCATATCCTATTATCCTATCCTATCCTCTATCCTATCCTATCCTCTATCCTACCCTATCCTCTATCCTATCCTATCCTCTATCCTATCCTATCCTCTATCCTATCCTATCCTATCCTATCCTCTATCCAGCCTATCCTGTATCCTATCCTATCCTCTATCCTATCCAATCCTCTATCCTATCCTATCCTCTATCCTATCCTATCCTCTATCCTATCCTATCCTCTATCCTATCCTATCCTCCATCCTATCCTATCCTTTATCCTATCCTATCCTATCTTATCCTCTATCCTATCCTATCCTCTCTCCTATCCTATCCTCTATCCGATCCTATTGTCTATCCAATCCTATACTATCCTCTATCGTATCCTATTCTCTATCCTATCCAATCCTATATCGTATCCTCTATCCTATCCTATCCTGTATCCTATTCTAACCTCTATCCTATCCTGTCCTCTATCCTATCCTATTCTCTGTCCTATCCTTTCCACTATCCTATCTTATGCTCTATCCTGTCCTATCCTCCATCCTATCCTATCCTCTATCCTATCCTATCCTCTGTCCTATCCTATCCTCTATCCTATCCTATCCGCTATCCTATCCTATCCTCTATAATATCGTATCCTCTGTCCTATCCTTGCTCTATCCTATAATATCATATATTCTATCCTATTCTCTATCCTATCCTATCCTATCATCTACCATATCCTATCCTCTATCCTATCGTATCCTCTATCCTATCCTATCCTCTATCCTATCCTATCCTGTATCCTATCCTATCCTCTATCCTATCCTATCCTCTATCCGATCCTATACTGTATCCTATCCTATCCTCTATCCTATCCTATCCTCTATCCTATCCTATCCTCTATCCGATCCTATCCTATATCCTATCCTATCCCCTATCCTATCCTATCCTCTTATCCTATCCTATCCTCTATCCTATCCAATCCTATATCGTATCCTCTATGCTATCCAATCCTCTATCCTATCGTATCCTGTATCCTATCCTATCCTCTATCCTATCCTATCCTCTATCCTATCCTATCCTCTATCCTATCCTATCCTGTATCCTATCCTATCCTCTATCCTATCCTATCCTCTATCCGATCCTATCCTATATCCTATCCTATCCTCTCTCCTATCCTATCCTGTATCACATCCTATCCTCTATACTATCCTATCCTCTATCCTATCCTTTCCGCTATCCCATCCTATCCTCTATAATATCGTATCCTCTGTCCTATCCTTGCTCCATCCTATAATATCATATATCCTATCCTATTCTCTATCCTATCCTATCCTATCCTCTATCGTCTGCTATCTTCAATACAATCCAATCCCCTATCCTATCCTCTATCCTATCCTATCCTCTATCCTATCCACTCCTCTATCCTATCCTATCCTGTATCCTATCCTATCCTCTATCCTATCCAATGCTCTATCCTATCCTCTCCCCTATCCTATCCTATCCTCTATCCTATCCTATCCTCTATCCTATCCTATCCTGTATCCTATCCTATCCTCTATCCTATCCTATCGTCTATCCTATCCTATCCTCTATCCTATCCTATCCTCTATCCGATCCTATTGTCTATCCAATCCTATACTATCCTCTATCGTATCCTATTCTCTATCCTATCCAATCCTATATCGTATCCTCTATCCTATCCTATCCTCTATCCTATCCTATCCTGTATCCTATCCTAACCTCTATCCTATCCTATCCTCTATCCTATCCTATCCTCTGTCCTATCATATCCTTTATCCTATCCTATCCTCTATCCTATCCTCTACCCTATCCTATCCTCTATCCTATCCTATCCTCTACCCTATCCTATCCTCTATCCTATCCTATCCTCTATCCTATCCTATAATCTATCCTATCCTATCCTCTATCCTATCCTATCCTCTATCCTATCCTATCCTCTATCCTATCCTACAATCTATCCTATCCTATCCTCTATCCTATCCAATCACCTATCCTATTCTCAATTCAATCCTATACTCTATCCAATCCTATCCTCTATAATATCGTATCCCCTATCCTATAATATAATTTACCCTATCCTATTCTCTATCCTATCCTATCCTCTATCCTATCCTCTATCCTATCCACTCCTCTATCCTATCCCACCCTCTATCCTATCCTATCCTGTATCCTATCCTATCCTCTATCCTATCCTATCCTCTATCCGATCCTATCCTATATCCTATCCTATCCTCTCTCCTATCCTATCCTGTATCACATCCTATCCTCTATACTATCCTATCCTCTATCCTATCCTTTCCGCTATCCCATCCTATCCTCTATAATATCGTATCCTCTGTCCTATCCTTGCTCCATCCTATAATATCATATATCCTATCCTATTCTCTATCCTATCCTATCCTATCCTCTATCGTCTGCTATCTTCAATACAATCCAATCCCCTATCCTATCCTCTATCCTATCCTATCCTCTATCCTATCCACTCCTCTATCCTATCCTATCCTGTATCCTATCCTATCCTCTATCCTATCCAATGCTCTATCCTATCCTCTCCCCTATCCTATCCTATCCTCTATCCTATCCTATCCTCTATCCTATCCTATCCTGTATCCTATCCTATCCTCTATCCTATCCTATCGTCTATCCTATCCTATCCTCTATCCGATCCTATTGTCTATCCAATCCTATACTATCCTCTATCGTATCCTATTCTCTATCCTATCCAATCCTATATCGTATCCTCTATCCTATCCTATCCTCTATCCTATCCTATCCTGTATCCTATCCTAACCTCTATCCTATCCTATCCTCTATCCTATCCTATCCTCTGTCCTATCATATCCTTTATCCTATCCTATCCTCTATCCTATCCTCTACCCTATCCTATCCTCTATCCTATCCTATCCTCTACCCTATCCTATCCTCTATCCTATCCTATCCTCTATCCTATCCTATAATCTATCCTATCCTATCCTCTATCCTATCCTATCCTCTATCCTATCCTATCCTCTATCCTATCCTACAATCTATCCTATCCTATCCTCTATCCTATCCAATCACCTATCCTATTCTCAATTCAATCCTATACTCTATCCAATCCTATCCTCTATAATATCGTATCCCCTATCCTATAATATAATTTACCCTATCCTATTCTCTATCCTATCCTATCCTCTATCCTATCCTCTATCCTATCCACTCCTCTATCCTATCCTATCCTCTATCCTATCCTATCCTGTATCCTATCCTATACCTCTATCCTATCCTATCCTCTATCCTATCCTATCCTCTATCCTATCCTATCCTCTATCCTATCCTATCCTCTATCCTATCCTATCCCCTATCCTATCCTATCCTATCCTATCCTATCCTCTATCCTATCCTATCCTCAATCCTATCCTATCGTCTATCCGATCCTATTGTCTATCCAATCCTATTCTATCCTTTATCCTATCCTATCCTCTATCCTATCCTATCCTCTACCCTATCCTATCCTCTACCCTATGCTATCCTATCCTCTAAGCTATCCTATAATCTATCCTATCCTATCCTCTATCCTATCCTATCCTCTATCGTCTGCTATCTTCAATACAATCCAATCCCCTATCCTATCCTCTATCCTATCCTATCCTCTATAATATCCACTCCTCTATCCTATCCTATCCTCTATCCTATCCTATCCACTATCCTATCCTATCCTCTATCCTATCTTATCCTTTCTCCTATCCTATCCTCTATCCTATCCTATCCTCTTATCCTATCCTATCCTCTATCCTATCCTATCCTCTATCCTATTCTATCCTCTATCCTATCCGATCCTCTATCCTATCCGATCCACTATAATATCGTATCCTCTATCATATCCTATCCTCTTTCCTATAATATCATCTATCCTATCCTATTCTCTATCCTATCCTATACTCTATCCTATCCTATCCTCTATCCCGTCCTATTCTCTCTCCAATCCTATCCTATCCTCTATCGTATCCTATTCTCTATCCTATCCAATCCTATATCGTATCCTCTATCCTATCCTATCCTCTATCCTATCCTATCCTCTATCCTATCCTATCCTTTATCCTATCCTATCCTCTATCCTATCCTATCCTGTATCCTATCCTTTCCTCGATCCTATCCTATCCTCTATCCTATCCTATCCTCTATCCTATCCTATCCTCTACCCTATCCTATCCTCTATCCTATCCTATCCTATCCTCTATCCTATCCTATCCTCTATCCTATCCTATCCTCTATCCTATCCTATCCTCTATCCTATCCTATTCTCTATCCTATCCTATCCTCTATCCTATCCTATCCTCTATCCCATCCTATCCTCTATCCTATCCTATCCTATCCGATCCTATCCTCTATCCTATCCAATCCTCTATCCTATCCTATCCTCTATCCTATCCTATCCTCTATCCTATCCTATCCTCTATCCTATCCTATCCTATCCGATCCTATCCTCTATCCTATCCAATCCTCTATCCTATCCTATACTCTATCCTATGCTATCCTCTATCCCATCCTATTCTCTATCCAATCCTATCCTATCCTCTATCGTATCCTATTCTCTATCCTATCCAATCCTATATCGTATCCTCTATCCTATCCTGTCCTGTATCCTATGCTATCCTGTATCCTATCCTATCCTCTATCCTATCCTATCCTCTATCCTATCCTATCCTCTATCCTATCCTATCCTCTATCCTATCCTATCCTATCCTCTATCCGATCCTATCCTATATCCTATCCTATCCTCTATCCTATCCTATCCTCTTATCCTATCCTATCCTCTATCCTATCCAATCCTATATCGTATCCTCTATACTATCCTATCCTCTATCCTATCGTATCCTGTATCCTATCCTATCCTCTATCCTATCCTATCCTCTATCCTATCCTATCCTCTATCCTATCATATCCTCTTATCCTATCCTATTCTCTATCCTATCCTATCCTATCCTCTATCGTCTGCTATCTTCAATACAATCCAATCCCCTATCCTATCCTCTATCCTATCCTATCCTCTATCCTATCCACTCCTCTATCCTATCCTATCCTCTATCCTATCCTACCCTGTATCCTATCCTATCCTCTATCCTATCCAATCCTCTATCCTATCCTAACCCCTATCCTATCCTATCCTCTATCCTATCCTATCCTCTATCCTATCCTATCCTGTATCCTATCCTATCCTCTATCCTATCCTATCCTCTATCCTATCCTATCCTCTATCCGATCCTATTGTCTATCCAATCCTATACTATCCTCTATCGTATCCTATTCTCTATCCTATCCAATCCTATATCGTATCGTCTATCCTATCCTATCCTCTATCCTATCCTATCCTGTATCCTATCCTATCCTCTATCCTATCCTATCCTCTATCCTATCCTATCCTCTATCCTATCCTATCCTCTATGCTATCCTATCCTCTATCCTATCATATCGTCTATCGTATCCTATCCTCTATCCTATCCTATCCTCTATCCTATCATATCCTCTTATCCTATCCTATCCTCTATCCTATGCTATCCTCTATCCCATCCTATTCTCTATCCAATCCTATCCTATCCTCTATCGTATCCTATTCTCTATCCTATCCAATCCTATATCGTATCCTCTATCCTATCCTGTCCTGTATCCTATGCTATCCTGTATCCTATCCTATCCTCTATCCTATCCTATCCTCTATCCTATCCTATCCTCTTATCCTATCCTATCCTCTATCCTATCCTATCCTCTATCCTATCCTATCCTCTATCCTATCCGATCGTCTATCCTATCCGATCCTCTATAATATCGTATCCTCTATCATATCCTATCCTCTTTCCTATCATATCATCTATCCTATCCTATCCTCTCTCCTATCCCATCCTGTATCACATCCTATCCTCTATACTATCCTATCCTCTATCCTATCCTTTCCGCTATCCTATCCTATCCTCTATAATATCGTATCCTCTGTCCTATCCTTGCTCCATCCTATAATATCATATATCAAATCCTATTCTCTATCCTATCCTATCCTATCCTCTATCGTATCCTATCCTCTATCCTAGCCAATCCTATAACCTATACTCTATCCTATCCTATCCTCTATCCTATCCTATCCTCTATCCTATCCTATCCTCTATCGTATCCTATTCTCTATCCTATCCAATCCTATATCGTATCCTCTATCCTATCCTATCCTCTATCCTATCCTATCCTGTATCCTATCCTATCCTCTATCCTATCCTATCCTCTATCCTATCCTATCCTCTATCCTATCCTATCCTTTATCCTATCCTATCCTCTATCCTATCCTATCCTCTATCCTATCCTATCCTCTATCCTATACTTTCCGCTATCCTATCCTATTCTCTATAATATCGTATCCTCTGTCCTCTCCTTGCTCTATCCTATAATATCATATATCCTATCCAATCCTCTATCCTATCCTATCCCCTATCCTATCCTATCCTCTATCCTATCCTATCCTCTATCCTATCCTATCCTGTATCCTATCCTATCCTCTATCCTATCCTATCCTCTATCGTATCCTATTCTCTATCCTATCCAATCCTATATAGTATCCTCTATCCTATCCTGTCCTGTATCCTATGCTATCCTGTATCCTATCCTATACTCTATCCTATCCTATCCTCTATCCTATCCTATCCTCTATCCTATCCTATTCTCTATCCCATCCTATTCTCTATCCAATCCTATTCTATCCTCTATCCTATCCTATCCTCTATCCTATCCTATCCTGTATCCTATCCTATCCTCTATCCTATCCTATCCTATCCTCTATCCGATCCTATCCTCTATCCTATCCTGTCCTCTATCCTATTCTATCCTCTATCCTATCCTATACTGTATCCTATCCTATCCTCTATCCTATCCTATCCTCTATCCTATCCTATCCTCTATCCGATCCTATCCTATATCCTATCCTATCCCCTATCCTATCCTATCCTCTTATCCTATCCTATCCTCTATCCTATCCAATCCTATATCGTATCCTCTATGCTATCCAATCCTCTATCCTATCGTATCCTGTATCCTATCCTATCCTCTATCCTATCCTATCCTCTATCCTATCCTATCCTCTATCCTATCCTATCCTGTATCCTATCCTATCCTCTATCCTATCCTATCCTCTATCCGATCCTATCCTATATCCTATCCTATCCTCTCTCCTATCCTATCCTGTATCACATCCTATCCTCTATACTATCCTATCCTCTATCCTATCCTTTCCGCTATCCCATCCTATCCTCTATAATATCGTATCCTCTGTCCTATCCTTGCTCCATCCTATAATATCATATATCCTATCCTATTCTCTATCCTATCCTATCCTATCCTCTATCGTCTGCTATCTTCAATACAATCCAATCCCCTATCCTATCCTCTATCCTATCCTATCCTCTATCCTATCCACTCCTCTATCCTATCCTATCCTGTATCCTATCCTATCCTCTATCCTATCCAATGCTCTATCCTATCCTCTCCCCTATCCTATCCTATCCTCTATCCTATCCTATCCTCTATCCTATCCTATCCTGTATCCTATCCTATCCTCTATCCTATCCTATCGTCTATCCTATCCTATCCTCTATCCTATCCTATCCTCTATCCGATCCTATTGTCTATCCAATCCTATACTATCCTCTATCGTATCCTATTCTCTATCCTATCCAATCCTATATCGTATCCTCTATCCTATCCTATCCTCTATCCTATCCTATCCTGTATCCTATCCTAACCTCTATCCTATCCTATCCTCTATCCTATCCTATCCTCTGTCCTATCATATCCTTTATCCTATCCTATCCTCTATCCTATCCTCTACCCTATCCTATCCTCTATCCTATCCTATCCTCTACCCTATCCTATCCTCTATCCTATCCTATCCTCTATCCTATCCTATAATCTATCCTATCCTATCCTCTATCCTATCCTATCCTCTATCCTATCCTATCCTCTATCCTATCCTACAATCTATCCTATCCTATCCTCTATCCTATCCAATCACCTATCCTATTCTCAATTCAATCCTATACTCTATCCAATCCTATCCTCTATAATATCGTATCCCCTATCCTATAATATAATTTACCCTATCCTATTCTCTATCCTATCCTATCCTCTATCCTATCCTCTATCCTATCCACTCCTCTATCCTATCCTATCCTCTATCCTATCCTATCCTGTATCCTATCCTATACCTCTATCCTATCCTATCCTCTATCCTATCCTATCCTCTATCCTATCCTATCCTCTATCCTATCCTATCCTCTATCCTATCCTATCCCCTATCCTATCCTATCCTATCCTATCCTATCCTCTATCCTATCCTATCCTCAATCCTATCCTATCGTCTATCCGATCCTATTGTCTATCCAATCCTATTCTATCCTTTATCCTATCCTATCCTCTATCCTATCCTATCCTCTACCCTATCCTATCCTCTACCCTATGCTATCCTATCCTCTAAGCTATCCTATAATCTATCCTATCCTATCCTCTATCCTATCCTATCCTCTATCGTCTGCTATCTTCAATACAATCCAATCCCCTATCCTATCCTCTATCCTATCCTATCCTCTATAATATCCACTCCTCTATCCTATCCTATCCTCTATCCTATCCTATCCTGTATCCTATCCTATCCTCTATCCTATCCTATCCTCTATCCGATCCTATCCTCTATCCTATCCTATCCTCTATCCTATCCTATCCTATCCTATCCTCTATCCTATCCTCTCCGCTATCCTATCCTATCCTCTATCCGATCCTATTGTCTATCCAATCCTATACTATCCTCTATCGTATCCTATTCTCTATCCTATCCAATCCTATATCGTATCCTCTATCCTGTCCTATCCTCTATCCTATCCTATCCTGTATCCTATCCTATCCTCTATCCTATCCTATCCTCTATCCTATCCTATCCTCTATCCTATCCTATCCTCTATGCTATCCTATCCTCTATCCTATCCTATCCTCTATCCTATCCTATCCTCTATCCTATCCTATCCTCTATCCTATCATATCCTCTTATCCTATCCTATCCTCTATCCTATGCTATCCTCTATCCCACCCTATTCTCTATCCAATCCAATCCTATCCTCTATCGTATCCTATTCTCTATCCTATCCAATCCTATATCGTATCCTCTATCCTATCCTGTCCTGTATCCTAGGCTATCCTGTATCCTATCCTATCCTCTATCCAATCCTATCCTCTATCCTATCCTATCCTCTATCCTATCTTATCCCCTATACTATCCTATTCTCTATCCCATCCTACTCTCTATCCAATCCTATTCTATCCTCTATCCTATCCTATCCTCTATCCTATCCAATCCTATGTCGTAACCTCTATGCTATCCTATCCTCTATCCTATCGTATCCTGTATCCTATCCTATCCTCTATCCTATCCTATCCTCTATCCTATCCTATCATCTATCCTATCCTATCCTGTATCCTATCCTATCCTCTATCCTATCCTATCCTATCCTCTATCCGATCCTATCCTATATCCTATCCTATCCTCTATCCTATCCTATCCTCTTATCCTATCATATCCTCTATCCTATCCTATCCTCTATCCTATCCTATCCTCTATCCTATCCGATCCTCTATTATATCCGATCCTCTATAATATCGTATCCTCTATCATATCTAATCCTCTTTCCTATCATATCATCTATCCTATCCTATTCTCTATCCTATCCTATACTCTATCCTATGCTATCCTCTATCCCATCCTATTCTGTATCCAATCCTATCCTATCCACTATCGTATCCTGTTCTCTATCCTATCCAATCCTATATCGTATCCTCTATCCTATCCTATCCTGTATCCTATCCTATCCTGTATCCTATCCTGTATCCTAGCCTATCCTGTATCCTGTCCTATCCTCTATCCTATCCTATCCTCTATCCTATCCTATCCTCTATCCTATCTTATCCTCTATACTATCCTATTCTCTATCCCATCCTATTCTCTATCCAATCCTATTCTATCCTCTATCCTATCCTATCCTCTATCCTATCATATCCTCTATCCTATCCAATCCTATATCGTATCCTCTATGCTATCCAATCCTCTATCCTATCGTAACCTGTATCCTATCCTATCCTCTATCCTATCCTATCCTCTATCCTATCCTATCCTGTATCCTATCCTATCCTGTATCCTATCCTGTATCCTAGCCTATCCTGTATCCTGTCCTATCCTCTATCCTATCCTATCCTATATCCTATCCTATCCTCTCTCCTATCCTATCCTGTATCACATCCTATCCTCTATACTATCCTATCCTCTATCCTATCCTATCCTCTATCCTATCCTATCCTCTATCCTATCCTATCCTCTATCCTATCCTATCCTCTATCCTATCCTATCCTCTTATCCTATCCTATCCTCTATCCTATAATATCATCTATCCTATCCTATTCTCTATCCTATCCTATCCTCTATCCTATCCTATCTTCTATCCTATCCTATCCTCTATCCTATCCTATCCTTTCTCCTATCCTATCCTCTATCCTATCCTATCCTCTTATCCTATCCTATCCTCTATCCTATCCTATCGTCTATCCTATCCTATCCTCTATCCTATCCGATCCTCTATCCTATCCGGTCCACTATAATATCGTATCCTCTATCATATCCTATTCTCTTTCCTATAATATCATCTATCCTATCCTATTCTCTATCCTATCCTATCCTCTTATCCTATCCTATCCTCTATCCTATAATATCATCTATCCTATCCTATTCTCTATCCTATCCTATCCTCTATCCTATCCTATCTTCTATCCTATCCTATCCTCTATCCTATCCTATCCTCTATCCTATCCTATCCTCTATCCTATCCTATCCTCTATCCTATCCTATCCTCTTATCCTATCCTATCCTCTATCCTATAATATCATCTATCCTATCCTATTCTCTATCCTATCCTATCCTCTATCCTATCCTATCTTCTATCCTATCCTATCCTCTATCCTATCCTATCCTTTCTCCTATCCTATCCTCTATCCTATCCTATCCTCTATCCTATCCTATCCTCTATCCTATCATATCCTTTATCCTATCCTATCCTCTATCCTATCCTATCCTCTACCCTATCCTATCCTCTACCCTATGCTATCCTATCCTCTATGCTATTCTATAATCTATCCTATCCTATCCTCTATCCTATCCTATCCTCTATCCTATCCTGTATCCTAGCCTATCCTGTATCCTGTCCTATCCTCTATCCTATCCTATCCTCTATCCTATCCTATCCTCTATCCTATCTTATCCTCTATACTATCCTATTCTCTATCCCATCCTATTCTCTATCCAATCCTATTCTATCCTCTATCCTATCCTATTCTCTATCCTATCCTATCCTCTATCCTATCCTATCTTCTATCCTATCCTATCCTCTATCCTATCCTATCCTTTCACCTATCCTATCCTCTATCCTATCCTATCCTCTATCCTATCCTATCCTCTATCCTATCATATCCTTTATCCTATCCTATCCTCTATCCTATCCTATCCTCTACCCTATCCTATCCTCTACCCTATGCTATCCTATCCTCTATGCTATTCTATAATCTATCCTATCCTATCCTCTATCCTATCCTATCCTCTATCCTATCCTGTATCCTAGCCTATCCTGTATCCTATCCTATCCTCTATCCTATCCTATCCTTTCTCCTATCCTATCCTCTATCCTATCCTATCCTCTTATCCTATCCTATCCTCTATCCTATCCGATCCTCTATCCTATCCGATCCACTATAATATCGTATCCTCTATCATATCCTATTCTCTTTCCTATAATATCATCTATCCTATCCTATTCTCTATCCTATCCTATACTCTATCCTATCCTATCCTCTATCCCATCCTATTCTCTATCCAATCCTATCCTATCCTCTATCGTATCCTATTCTCTATCCTATCCAATCCTATATCGTATCCTCTATCCTATCCTATCCACTATCCTATCCTATTCTGTATCCTATGCTATCCTCTATCCTATCCTATCCTGTATCCTATCCTATCCTCTATCCTATCCTATCCTCTATCCTATCCTATCCTTTATCCTATCCTATCCTCTATCCTATCCTATCCTCTATCCTATCCTATCCTCTATCCTATCCTATCCTCTATCCTATCATATCCTTTATCCTATCCTATCCTCTATCCTATCCTATCCTCTACCCTATCCTATCCTCTACCCTATGCTATCCTATCCTCTATGCTATTCTATAATCTATCCTATCCTATCCTCTATCCTATCCTATCCTCTATCCTATCCTATCCTCTATCCTATCCTATCCTCTTATCCTATCCTATCCTCTATCATATCCTATCCTCTATCGTCTGCTATCTTCAATACAATCCAATCCCCTATCCTATCCTCTATCCTATCCTATCCTGTATCCTATCCTATCCTCTATCCTATCCTATCCTCTATCCGATCCTATCCTCTATCCTATCCTATCCTCTATCCTATCCTATCCTATCCTATCCTCTATCCTATCCTCTCCGCTATCCTATCCTATCCTCTATCCGATCCTATTGTCTATCCAATCCTATACTCTCCTCTATCGTATCCTATTCTCTATCCTATCCAATCCTATGTCGTAACCTCTATGCTATCCTATCCTCTATCCTATCGTATCCCGTATCCTATCCTATCCTCTATCCTATCCTATCCTCTATCCTATCTTATCCCCTATACTATCCTATTCTCTATCCCATCCTATTCTCTATCCAATCCTATTCTATCCTCTATCCTATCCTATCCTCTATCCTATCCAATCCTATGTCGTAACCTCTATGCTATCCTATCCTCTATCCTATCGTATCCTGTATCCTATCCTATCCTCTATCCTATCCTATCCTCTATCCTATCCTATCATCTATCCTATCCTATCCTGTATCCTATCCTATCCTCTATCCTATCCTATCCTATCCTCTATCCGATCCTATCCTATATCCTATCCTATCCTCTATCCTATCCTATCCTCTTATCCTATCCTATCCTCTATCCTATCCTATCCTCTATCCTATCCTATCCTCTATCCTATCCGATCCTCTATTATATCCGATCCTCTATAATATCGTATCCTCTATCATATCCTATCCTCTTTCCTATCATATCATCTATCCTATCCTATTCTCTATCCTATCCTATACTCTATCCTATGCTATCCTCTATCCCATCCTATTCTCTATCCAATCCTATCCTATCCACTATCGTATCCTATTCTCTATCCTATCCAATCCTATATCGTATCCTCTATCCTATCCTATCCTGTATCCTATCCTATCCTGTATCCTATCCTGTATCCTAGCCTATCCTGTATCCTGTCCTATCCTCTATCCTATCCTATCCTCTATCCTATCCTATCCTCTATCCTATCTTATCCTCTATACTATCCTATTCTCTATCCCATCCTATTCTCTATCCAATCCTATTCTATCCTCTATCCTATCCTATCCTCTATCCTATCATATCCTTTATCCTATCCTATCCTCTATCCTATCCTATCCTCTACCCTATCCTATCCTCTACCCTATGCTATCCTATCCTCTATGCTATTCTATAATCTATCCTATCCTATCCTCTATCCTATCCTATCCTCTATCCTATCCTGTATCCTAGCCTATCCTGTATCCTGTCCTATCCTCTATCCTATCCTATCCTCTATCCTATCCTATCCTCTATCCTATCTTATCCTCTATACTATCCTATTCTCTATCCCATCCTATTCTCTATCCAATCCTATTCTATCCTCTATCCTATCCTATCCTCTATCCTATCCAATCCTATATCGTATCCTCTATGCTATCCAATCCTCTATCCTATCGTATCCTGTATCCTATCCTATCCTCTATCCTATCCTAACCTCTATCCTATCCTATCCTCTATCCTATCCTATCCTGTATCCTATACTATCCACTATCCTATCCTATCCTCTATCCGATCCTATCCTATATCCTATCCTATCCTCTCTCCTATCCTATCCTGTATCACATCCTATCCTCTATACTATCCTATCCTCCATCCTATCCTATCCTCTATCCTATCCTATCTTCTATCCTATCCTATCCTCTATCCTATCCTATCCTTTCTCGTATCCTATCCTCTATCCTATCCTATCGTCTATCCTATCCTATCGTCTATCCTATCCGATCCTCTATCCTATCCGGTCCACTATAATATCGTATCCTCTATCATATCCTATTCTCTTTCCTATAATATCATCTATCCTATCCTATTCTCTATCCTATCCTATACTCTATCCTATCCTATCCTCTATCCCATCCTATTCTCTATCCAATCCTATCCTATCCTCTATCGTATCCTATTCTCTATCCTATCCAATCCTATATCGTATCCTCTATCCTATCCTATCCACTACCCTATCCTATTCTGTATCCTATGCTATCCTCTATCCTATCCTATCCTTTATCCTATCCTATCCTCTATCCTATCCTATCCTCTATCCTATCCTATCCTTTATCCTATCCTATCCTCTATCCTATCCTATCCTCTATCCTATCCTATCCTCTATCCTATCCTATCCTCTATCCTATCATATCCTTTATCCTATCCTCTATCCTATCCTATCCTCTACCCTATCCTATCTTCTACCCTATGCTATCCTATCCTCTATGCTATTCTATAATCTATCCTATCCTATCCTCTATCCTATCCTATCCTCTATCCTATCCTGTATCCTAGCCTATCCTGTATCCTGTCCTATCCTCTATCCTATCCTATCCTCTATCCTATCCTATCCTCTATCCTATCTTATCCTCTATACTATCCTATTCTCTATCCCATCCTATTCTCTATCCAATCCTATTCTATCCTCTATCCTATCCTATCCTCTATCCTATCCAATCCTATATCGTATCCTCTATGCTATCCAATCCTCTATCCTATCGTATCCTGTATCCTATCCTATCCTCTATCCTATCCTAACCTCTATCCTATCCTATCCTCTATCCTATCCTATCCTGTATCCTATCCTATCCACTATCCTATCCTATCCTCTATCCGATCCTATCCTATATCCTATCCTATCCTCTCTCCTATCCTATCCTCTATCCTATCCTATCATCTATGCTATCCTATCCTCTATCCTATCCTATCCTCTATCCTATCCTATCCTCTATCCTATCCTATCCTCTATCCTATCCTATCCTCCATCCTATCCTATCCTCTATCCTATCCTTTCCACTATCCTACCTTATGCTCTATCCTATCCTATCCTCCATCCTATCCTATACTCTATCCTATAATATCATCTATCCTATCCTATTCTCCATCCTATCCTATCCTCTATCCTATCCTATCTTCTATCCTATCCTATCCTCTATCCTATCCTATCCTTTCTCCTATCCTATCCTCTATCCTATCCTATCCTCTTATCCTATCCTATCCTCTATCCTATCCTATCCTCTATCCTATCCTATCCTCTATCCTATCCGATCCTCTATCCTATCCGATCCACTATAATATCGTATCCTCTATCATATCCTATTCTCTTTCCTATAATATCATCTATCCTATCCTATTCTCTATCCTATCCTATACTCTATCCTATCCTATCCTCTATCCCATCCTATTCTCTATCCAATCCTATTCTATCCTCTATCCTATCCTATCCTCTATCCTATCATATCCTCTATCCTATCCAATCCTATATCGTATCCTCTATGCTATCCAATCCTCTATCCTATCGTATCCTGTATCCTATCCTATCCTCTATCCTATCCTATCCTCTATCCTATCCTATCCTGTATCCTATCCTATCCTGTATCCTATCCTGTATCCTAGCCTATCCTGTATCCTGTCCTATCCTCTATCCTATCCTATCCTATATCCTATCCTATCCTCTCTCCTATCCTATCCTGTATCACATCCTATCCTCTATACTATCCTATCCTCTATCCTATCCTATCCTCTATCCTATCCTATCCTCTATCCTATCCTATCCTCTATCCTATCCTATCCTCTATCCTATCCTATCCTCTTATCCTATCCTATCCTCTATCCTATAATATCATCTATCCTATACTATTCTCTATCCTATCCTATCCTCTATCCTATCCTATCTTCTATCCTATCCTATCCTCTATCCTATCCTATCCTTTCTCCTATCCTATCCTCTATCCTATCCTATCCTCTTATCCTATCCTATCCTCTATCCTATCCTATCGTCTATCCTATCCTATCCTCTATCCTATCCGATCCTCTATCCTATCCGGTCCACTATAATATCGTATCCTCTATCATATCCTATTCTCTTTCCTATAATATCATCTATCCTATACTATTCTCTATCCTATCCTATCCTCTATCCTATCCTATCTTCTATCCTATCCTATCCTCTATCCTATCCTATCCTTTCTCCTATCCTATCCTCTATCCTATCCTATCCTCTTATCCTATCCTATCCTCTATCCTATCCTATCGTCTATCCTATCCTATCCTCTATCCTATCCGATCCTCTATCCTATCCGGTCCACTATAATATCGTATCCTCTATCATATCCTATTCTCTTTCCTATAATATCATCTATCCTATCCTATTCTCTATCCTATCCTATACTCTATCCTATCCTATCCTCTATCCCATCCTATTCTCTATCCAATCCTATCCTATCCTCTATCGTATCCTATTCTCTATCCTATCCAATCCTATATCGTATCCTCTATCCTATCCTATCCACTATCCTATCCTATTCTGTATCCTATGCTATCCTCTATCCTATCCTATCCTTTATCCTATCCTATCCTCTATCCTATCCTATCCTCTATCCTATCCTATCCTTTATCCTATCCTATCCTCTATCCTATCCTATCCTCTATCCTATCCTATCCTCTATCCTATCCTATCCTCTATCCTATCCTATCCTCTATCCTATCCTATCCTCTATCCTATCATATCCTCTATCCTATCCTATCCTTTATCCTATCCTATCCTCTATCCTATCCTATCCTCTATCCTATCCTATCCTCTATCCTATCCTATCCTTTATCCTATCCTATCCTCTATCCTATCCTATCCTCTATCCTATCCTATCCTCTATCCTATCCTATCCTCTATCCTATCCTATCCTCTATCCTATCATATCCTTTATCCTATCCTATCCTCTATCCTATCCTATCCTCTACCCTATCCTATCCTCTACCCTATGCTATCCTATCCTCTATGCTATTCTATAATCTATCCTATCCTATCCTCTATCCTATCCTATCCTCTATCCTATACTGTATCCTAGCCTATCCTGTATCCTGTCCTATCCTCTAACCTATCCTATCCTCTATCCTATCCTATCCTCTATCCTATCTTATCCTCTATACTATCCTATTCTCTATCCCATCCTATTCTCTATCCAATCCTATTCTATCCTCTATCCTATCCTATCCTCTATCCTATCCAATCCTATATCGTATCCTCTATGCTATCCGATCCTCTATCCTATCGTATCCTGTATCCTATCCTATCCTCTATCCTATCCTATCCTCTATCCTATCCTATCCTCTATCCTATCCTATCCTGTATCCTATCCTATCCACTATCCTATCCTATCCTCTATCCGATCCTATCCTATATCCTATCCTATCCTCTCTCCTATCCTATCCTGTATCACATCCTATCCTCTATACTATCCTATCCTCTATCCTATCCTGTCCTCTATCCTATCCTATCCTCTATCCTATCCTATCCTCTATCCTATCCTATCCCCTTATCCTATCCTATCCTCTATCCTATCCTATCCTATCCTCTATCCTATCCTATCCTCTATCCTATCCTTTCCACTATCCTACCTTATGCTCTATCCTATCCTATCCTCCATCCTATCCTATCCTCTATCCTATACTATCATCTATCCTATCCTATTCTCCATCCTATCCTATCCTCTATCCTATCCTATCTTCTATCCTATCCTATCCTCTATCCTATCCTATCCTTTCTCCTATCCTATCCTCTATCCTATCCTATCCTCTTATCCTATCCTATCCTCTATCCTATCCTATCCTCTATCCTATCCTATCCTCTATCCTATCCGATCCTCTATCCTATCCGATCCACTATAATATCGTATCCTCTATCATATCCTATTCTCTTTCCTATAATATCATCTATCCTATCCTATTCTCTATCCTATCCTATACTCTATCCTATCCTATCCTCTATCCCATCCTATTCTCTATCCAATCCTATCCTATAATCTATCGTATCCTATTCTCTATCCTATCCAATCCTATATCGTATCCTCTATCCTATCCTATCCACTATCCTATCCTATTCTGTATCCTATGCTATCCTCTATCCTATCCTATCCTGTATCCTATCCTATCCTCTATCCTATCCTATCCTCTATCCTATCCCATCCTTTATCCTATCCTATCCTCTATCCTATCCTATCCTCTATCCTATCCTATCCTGTATCCTATCCTATCCTGTATCCTATCCTGTATCCTAGCCTATCCTGTATCCTGTCCTATCCTCTATCCTATCCTATCCTATATCCTATCCTATCCTCTCTCCTATCCTATCCTGTATCACATCCTATCCTCTATACTATCCTATCCTCTATCCTATCCTATCCTCTATCCTATCCTATCCTCTATCCTATCCTATCCTCTATCCTATCCTATCCTCTATCCTATCCTATCCTCTTATCCTATCCTATCCTCTATCCTATAATATCATCTATCCTATCCTATTCTCTATCCTATCCTATCCTCTATCCTATCCTATCTTCTATCCTATCCTATCCTCTATCCTATCCTATCCTTTCTCCTATCCTATCCTCTATCCTATCCTATCCTCTTATCCTATCCTATCCTCTATCCTATCCTATCGTCTATCCTATCCTATCCTCTATCCTATCCGATCCTCTATCCTATCCGGTCCACTATAATATCGTATCCTCTATCATATCCTATTCTCTTTCCTATAATATCATCTATCCTATCCTATTCTCTATCCTATCCTATACTCTATCCTATCCTATCCTCTATCCCATCCTATTCTCTATCCAATCCTATCCTATCCTCTATCGTATCCTATTCTCTATCCTATCCAATCCTATATCGTATCCTCTATCCTATCCTATCCACTATCCTATCCTATTCTGTATCCTATGCTATCCTCTATCCTATCCTATCCTTTATCCTATCCTATCCTCTATCCTATCCTATCCTCTATCCTATCCTATCCTTTATCCTATCCTATCCTCTATCATATCCTATCCTCTATCCTATCCTATCCTCTATCCTATCCTATCCTCTATCCTATCATATCCTTTATCCTATCCTATCCTCTATCCTATCCTATCCTCTACCCTATCCTATCCTCTACCCTATGCTATCCTATCCTCTATGCTATTCTATAATCTATCCTATCCTATCCTCTATCCTATCCTATCCTCTATCCTATCCTATCCTCTATCCTATCCTGTATCCTAGCCTATCCTGTATCCTGTCCTATCCTCTATCCTATCCTATCCTCTATCCTATCCTATCCTCTATCCTATCTTATCCTCTATACTATCCTATTCTCTATCCCATCCTATTCTCTATCCAATCCTATTCTATCCTCTATCCTATCCTATCCTCTATCCTATCCAATCCTATATCGTATCCTCTATGCTATCCAATCCTCTATCCTATCCTATCCTCTATCCTATCCTATCATCTATCCTATCCTTTCCTGTATCCTATCCTATCCTCTATCCTATCCTATCCTATCCTCTATCCGATCCTATCCTATATCCTATCCTATCCTCTATCCTATCCTATCCTCTTATCCTATCCTATCCTCTATCCTATCCTATCCTCTATCCTATCCTATCCTCTATCCTATCCGATCCTCTATTATATCCGATCCTCTATAATATCGTATCCTCTATCATATCCTATCCTCTTTCCTATCATATCATCTATCCTATCCTATTCTCTATCCTATCCTATACTCTATCCTATGCTATCCTCTATCCCATCCTATTCTCTATCCAATCCTATCCTATCCACTATCGTATCCTATTCTCTATCCTATCCAATCCTATATCGTATCCTCTATCCTATCCTATCCTGTATCCTATCCTATCCTGTATCCTATCCTGTATCCCAGCCTATCCTGTATCCTGTCCTATCCTCTATCCTATCCTATCCTCTATCCTATCCTATCCTCTATCCTATCTTATCCTCTATACTATCCTATTCTCTATCGCATCCTATTCTATATCCAATCCTATTCTATCCTCTATCCTATCCTATCCTCTATCCTATCCAATCCTATATCGTATCCTCTATGCTATCCAAACCCTATCCTATCGTATCCTGTATCCTATCCTATCCTCTATCCTATCCTATCCTCTATCCTATCCTATCCTCTATCCGATCCTATCCTATATCCTATCCTATCCTCTCTCCTATCCTATCCTGTATCACATCCTATCCTCTATACTATCCTATCCTCTATCCTATCCTATCCTCTATCCTATCCTATCCTCTATCCTATCCTATCCTCTATCCTATCCTATCCTCTTATCCTATCCTATCCTCTATCCTATCCTATCCTATCCTCTATCCTATCCTATCCTCTATCCTATCCTTTCCACTATCCTACCTTATGCTCTATCCTATCCTATCCTCCATCCTATCCTATACTCTATCCTATAATATCATCTATCCTATCCTATTCTCCATCCTATCCTATCCTCTATCCTATCCTATCTTCTATCCTATCCTATCCTCTATCCTATGCTATCCTTTCTCCTATCCTATCCTCTATCCTATCCTATCCTCTATCCTATCCGATCCTCTATCCTATCCGATCCACTATAATATCGTATCCTCTATCATATCCTATTCTCTTTCCTATAATATCATCTATCCTATCCTATTCTGTATCCTATGCTATCCTCTATCCTATCCTATCCTGTATCCTATCCTATCCTCTATCCTATCCTATCCACTTATCCTATCCTATCCTTTATCCTATCCTATCCTCTATCCTATCCTATCCTCTATCCTATCCTATCCTCTATCCTATCCTATCCTCTATCCTATCATATCCTTTATCCTATCCTATCCTCTATCCTATCCTATCCTCTACCCTATCCTATCATCTACCCTATGCTATCCTATCCTCTATGCTATTCTATAATCTATCCTATCCTATCCTCTATCCTATCCTATCCTCTAACCTATCCTATCCTCTATCCTATCCTATCCTCTATCCTATCCTATCCTCTATCCTATCCTATCCTCTATCCTATCCTATCCTCTATCGTCTGCTATCTTCAATACAATCCAATCCCCTATCCTATCCTCTATCCTATCCTATCCTGTATCCTATCCTATCCTCTATCCTATCCTATCCTCTATCCGATCCTATCCTCTATCCTATCCTATCCTCTATCCTATCCTATCCTATCCTATCCTCTATCCTATCCACTCCGCTATCCTATCCTATCCTCTATCCGATCCTATTGTCTATCCAATCCTATACTCTCCTCTATCGTATCCTATTCTCTATCCTATCCAATCCTATATCGTATCCTCTATCCTATCCTATCCTCTATCCTATCCTATCCTGTATCCTATCCTATCCTCTATCCTATCCTATCCTCTATCCTATCCTATCATCTATGCCATCCTATCCTGTATCCTATCCTATCCTCTATCCTATCCAATCCTCTATCCTATCCACTCCCCTATCCTATCCTATCCTCTATCCTATCCTATCCTCTATCCTATCCTATCCTGTATCCTATCCTATCCTCTATCCTATCCTATCCTCTATCCTATCCTATCCTCTATCCTATCCTATCCTCTATCCGATCCTATTGTCTATCCAATCCTATACTATCCTCTATAATATCCTATTCTCTATCCTATCCAATCCTATATCGTATCCTCTATCCTATCCTATCCTCTATCGTCTGCTATCTTCAATACAATCCAATCCCCTATCCTATCCTCTATCCTATCCTATCCTGTATCCTATCCTATCCTCTATCCTATCCTATCCTCTACCCGATCCTATCCTCTATCCTATCCTATCCTCTATCCTATCCTATCCTATCCTATCCTCTATCCTATCCTCTCCGCTATCCTATCCTATCCTCTATCCGATCCTATTGTCTATCCAATCCTATACTATCCTCTATCGTATCCTATTCTCTATCCTATCCAATCCTATATCGTATCCTCTATCCTATCCTATCCTCTATCCTATCCTATCCTGTATCCTATCCTATCCTCTATCCTATCCTATCCTCTATCCTATCCTATCATCTATGCTATCCTATCCTCTATCCTATCCTATCCTCTATCCTATCCTATCCTCTATTCTATCCTCTCTTCTATCCTATCCTATTCTCTATCCTATCCTATCCTCTATCCTATCCTTTCCGCTATCCTATCCTATCCTCTATAATATCGTATCCTCTGTCCTATCCTTGCTCTATCCTATAATATCATATATCCTATCCTATTCTCTATCCTATCCTATCCTATCATCTATCGTATCCTATCCTCTATCGTATCCTATCCTCTATCCTATCCAATCCTATATCCTATACTCTATCATATCCTATCCTCTATCCTATCCTTTCCACTATCCTACCTTATGCTCTATCCTATCCTATCCTCCATCCTATCCTATCCTCTATCCTATAATATCATCTATCCTATCCTATTCTCTATCCTATCCTATACTCTATCCTATCGTATCCTCTATCGTATCCTATTCTCTATCCTATCCAATCCTATATCGTATCCTCTATCCTATCCTATCCTCTATCCTGTCCTATCCTGTATCCTATGCTATCCTCTATCCTATCCTATCCTCTATCCTATCCTATCCTCTATCCTATCCTATCATCTATCCTATCCTATCCTTTATCCTATCCTATCCTCTATCCTATCCTATCCTCTATCCTATACTTTCCGCTATCCTATCCTATTCTCTATAATATCGTATCCTCTGTCCTATCCTTGCTCTATCCTATAATATAATATATCCTTTCCAATCCTCTATCCTATCCTATCCCCTATCCTATCCTATCCTCTATCCTATCCTATTCTGTATCCTATCCTATCCTCTATCCTATCCTATCCTCTATCCGATCCTATCCTATATCCTATCCTATCCTCTCTCCTATCCTATCCTGTATCACATCCTATCCTCTATACTATCCTATCCTCTATCCTATCCTTTCCGCTATCCCATCCTATCCTCTATAATATTGTATCCTCTGTCCTATCCTTGCTCCATCCTATAATATCATATATCCTATCCTATTCTCTATCCTATCCTATCCTATCCTCTATCGTCTGCTATCTTCAATACAATCCAATCCCCTATCCTATCCTCTATCCTATCCTATCCTCTATCCTATCCACTCCTCTATCCTATCCTATCCTCTATCCTATCCTATCCTGTATCCTATCCTATCCTCTATCCTATCCGGTCCACTATAATATCGTATCCTCTATCATATCCTATTCTCTTTCCTATAATATCATCTATCCTATCCTATTCTCTATCCTATCCTATATTCTATCCTATCCTATCCTCTATCCCATCCTATTCTCTATCCAATCCTATCCTATCCTCTATCGTATCCTATTCTCTATCCTATCCAATCCTATATCGTATCCTCTATCCTATCCTATCCACTATCCTATCCTATTCTGTATCCTATGCTATCCTCTATCCTATCCTATCCTTTATCCTATCCTATCCTCTATCCTATCCTATCCTCTATCCTATCCTATCCTCTATCCTATCCTATCCTTTATCCTATCCTATCCTCTATCATATCCTATCCTCTATCCTATCCTATCCTCTATCCTATCCTATCCTCTATCCTATCATATCCTTTATCCTATCCTATCCTCTATCCTATCCTATCCTCTACCCTATCCTATCCTCTACCCTATGCATACTATCCTCTATGCTATTCTATAATCTATCCTATCCTATCCTCTATCCTATCCTATCCTCTATCCTATCCTATCCTCTATCCTATCCTGTATCCTAGCCTATCCTGTATCCTGTCCTATCCTCTATCCTATCCTATCCTCTATCCTATCCTATCCTCTATCCTATCTTATCCTCTATACTATCCTATTCTCTATCCCATCCTATTCTCTATCCAATCCTATTCTATCCTCTATCCTATCCTATCCTCTATCCTATCCAATCCTATATCGTATCCTCTATGCTATCCAATCCTCTATCCTATCGTATCCTGTATCCTATCCTATCCTCTATCCTATCCTATCCTCTATCCTATCCTATCCTCTATCCTATCCTATCCTGTATCCTATCCTATCCACTATCCTATCCTATCCTCTATCCGATCCTATCCTATATCCTATCCTATCCTCTCTCCTATCCTATCCTGTATCACATCCTATCCTCTATACTATCCTATCCTCTATCCTATCCTATCCTCTATCCTATCCTATCCTCTATCCTATCCTATCCTCTTATCCTATCCTATCCTCTATCCTATCCTATCCTATCCTCTATCCTATCCTATCCTCTATCCTATCCTTTCCACTATCCTACCTTATGCTCTATCCTATCCTATCCTCCATCCTATCCTATCCTCTATCCTATAATATCATCTATCCTATCCTATTCTCCATCCTATCCTATCCTCTATCCTATCCTATCTTCTATCCTATCCTATCCTCTATCCTATCCTATCCTTTCTCCTATCCTATCCTCTATCCTATCCTATCCTCTTATCCTATCCTATCCTCTATCCTATCCTATCTTCTATCCTATCCTATCCTCTATCCTATCCGATCCTCTATCCTATCCGATCCACTATAATATCGTATCCTCTATCATATCCTATTCTCTTTCCTATAATATCATCTATCCTATCCTATTCTCTATCCTATCCTATACTCTATCCTATCCTATCCTCTATCCCATCCTATTCTCTATCCAATCCTATCCTATCCTCTATCGTATCCTATTCTCTATCCTATCCAATCCTATATCGTATCCTCTATCCTATCCTATCCACTATCCTATCCTATTCTGTATCCTATGCTATCCTCTATCCTATCCTATCCTGTATCCTATCCTATCCTCTATCCTATCCTATCCTCTATCCTATCCTATCCTTTATCCTATCCTATCCTCTATCCTATCCTATCCTCTATCCTATCCTATCCTCTATCCTATCCTATCCTCTATCCTATCATATCCTTTATCCTATCCTATCCTCTATCCTATCCTATCCTCTACCCTATCCTATCCTCTACCCTATGCTATCCTATCCTCTATGCTATTCTATAATCTATCCTATCCTATCCTCTATCCTATCCTATCCTCTATCCTATCTTATCCTCTATCCTATCCTATCCTCTTATCCTATCCTATCCTCTATCCTATCCTATCCTCTATCGTCTGCTATCTTCAAAACAATCCAATCCCCTAGCCTATCCTCTATCCTATCCTATCCTGTATCCTATCCTATCCTCTATCCTATCCTATCCTCTATCCGATCCTATCCTCTATCCTATCCTATCCTCTATCCTATCCTATCCTATCCTATCCTCTATCCTATCCTCTCCGCTATCCTATCCTATCCTCTATCCGATCCTATTGTCTATCCAATCCTATACTCTCCTCTATCGTATCCTATTCTCTATCCTATCCAATCCTATGTCGTAACCTCTATGCTATCCTATCCTCTATCCTATCGTATCCTGTATCCTATCCTATCCTCTATCCTATCCTATCCTCTATCCTATCTTATCCCCTATACTATCCTATTCTCTATCCCATCCTATTCTCTATCCAATCCTATTCTATCCTCTATCCTATCCTATCCTCTATCCTATCCAATCCTATGTCGTAACCTCTATGCTATCCTATCATCTATCCTATCGTATCCTGTATCCTATCCTATCCTCTATCCTATCCTATCCTCTATCCTATCCTATCATCTATCCTATCCTTTCCTGTATCCTATCCTATCCTCTATCCTATCCTATCCTATCCTCTATCCGATCCTATCCTATATCCTATCCTATCCTCTATCCTATCCTATCCTCTTATCCTATCCTATCCTCTATCCTATCCTATCCTCTATCCTATCCTATCCTCTATCCTATCCTTTCCACTATCCTACCTTATGCTCTATCCTATCCTATCCTCCATCCTATCCTATACTCTATCCTATAATATCATCTATCCTATCCTATTCTCCATCCTATCCTATCCTCTATCCTATCCTATCTTCTATCCTATCCTATCCTCTATCCTATGCTATCCTTTCTCCTATCCTATCCTCTATCCTATCCTATCCTCTATCCTATCCGATCCTCTATCCTATCCGATCCACTATAATATCGTATCCTCTATCATATCCTATTCTCTTTCCTATAATATCATCTATCCTATCCTATTCTGTATCCTATGCTATCCTCTATCCTATCCTATCCTGTATCCTATCCTATCCTCTATCCTATCCTATCCACTTATCCTATCCTATCCTTTATCCTATCCTATCCTCTATCCTATCCTATCCTCTATCCTATCCTATCCTCTATCCTATCCTATCCTCTATCCTATCATATCCTTTATCCTATCCTATCCTCTATCCTATCCTATCCTCTACCCTATCCTATCATCTACCCTATGCTATCCTATCCTCTATGCTATTCTATAATCTATCCTATCCTATCCTCTATCCTATCCTATCCTCTAACCTATCCTATCCTCTATCCTATCCTATCCTCTATCCTATCCTATCCTCTATCCTATCCTATCCTCTATCCTATCCTATCCTCTATCGTCTGCTATCTTCAATACAATCCAATCCCCTATCCTATCCTCTATCCTATCCTATCCTGTATCCTATCCTATCCTCTATCCTATCCTATCCTCTATCCGATCCTATCCTCTATCCTATCCTATCCTCTATCCTATCCTATCCTATCCTATCCTCTATCCTATCCACTCCGCTATCCTATCCTATCCTCTATCCGATCCTATTGTCTATCCAATCCTATACTCTCCTCTATCGTATCCTATTCTCTATCCTATCCAATCCTATATCGTATCCTCTATCCTATCCTATCCTCTATCCTATCCTATCCTGTATCCTATCCTATCCTCTATCCTATCCTATCCTCTATCCTATCCTATCATCTATGCCATCCTATCCTGTATCCTATCCTATCCTCTATCCTATCCAATCCTCTATCCTATCCACTCCCCTATCCTATCCTATCCTCTATCCTATCCTATCCTCTATCCTATCCTATCCTGTATCCTATCCTATCCTCTATCCTATCCTATCCTCTATCCTATCCTATCCTCTATCCTATCCTATCCTCTATCCGATCCTATTGTCTATCCAATCCTATACTATCCTCTATAATATCCTATTCTCTATCCTATCCAATCCTATATCGTATCCTCTATCCTATCCTATCCTCTATCGTCTGCTATCTTCAATACAATCCAATCCCCTATCCTATCCTCTATCCTATCCTATCCTGTATCCTATCCTATCCTCTATCCTATCCTATCCTCTACCCGATCCTATCCTCTATCCTATCCTATCCTCTATCCTATCCTATCCTATCCTATCCTCTATCCTATCCTCTCCGCTATCCTATCCTATCCTCTATCCGATCCTATTGTCTATCCAATCCTATACTATCCTCTATCGTATCCTATTCTCTATCCTATCCAATCCTATATCGTATCCTCTATCCTATCCTATCCTCTATCCTATCCTATCCTGTATCCTATCCTATCCTCTATCCTATCCTATCCTCTATCCTATCCTATCATCTATGCTATCCTATCCTCTATCCTATCCTATCCTCTATCCAATCCTATCCTCTATTCTATCCTCTCTTCTATCCTATCCTATTCTCTATCCTATCCTATCCTCTATCCTATCCTTTCCGCTATCCTATCCTATCCTCTATAATATCGTATCCTCTGTCCTATCCTTGCTCTATCCTATAATATCATATATCCTATCCTATTCTCTATCCTATCCTATCCTATCATCTATCGTATCCTATCCTCTATCGTATCCTATCCTCTATCCTATCCAATCCTATATCCTATACTCTATCATATCCTATCCTCTATCCTATCCTTTCCACTATCCTACCTTATGCTCTATCCTATCCTATCCTCCATCCTATCCTATCCTCTATCCTATAATATCATCTATCCTATCCTATTCTCTATCCTATCCTATACTCTATCCTATCGTATCCTCTATCGTATCCTATTCTCTATCCTATCCAATCCTATATCGTATCCTCTATCCTATCCTATCCTCTATCCTGTCCTATCCTGTATCCTATGCTATCCTCTATCCTATCCTATCCTCTATCCTATCCTATCCTCTATCCTATCCTATCATCTATCCTATCCTATCCTTTATCCTATCCTATCCTCTATCCTATCCTATCCTCTATCCTATACTTTCCGCTATCCTATCCTATTCTCTATAATATCGTATCCTCTGTCCTATCCTTGCTCTATCCTATAATATAATATATCCTTTCCAATCCTCTATCCTATCCTATCCCCTATCCTATCCTATCCTCTATCCTATCCTATTCTGTATCCTATCCTATCCTCTATCCTATCCTATCCTCTATCCGATCCTATCCTATATCCTATCCTATCCTCTCTCCTATCCTATCCTGTATCACATCCTATCCTCTATACTATCCTATCCTCTATCCTATCCTTTCCGCTATCCCATCCTATCCTCTATAATATTGTATCCTCTGTCCTATCCTTGCTCCATCCTATAATATCATATATCCTATCCTATTCTCTATCCTATCCTATCCTATCCTCTATCGTCTGCTATCTTCAATACAATCCAATCCCCTATCCTATCCTCTATCCTATCCTATCCTCTATCCTATCCACTCCTCTATCCTATCCTATCCTCTATCCTATCCTATCCTGTATCCTATCCTATCCTCTATCCTATCCGGTCCACTATAATATCGTATCCTCTATCATATCCTATTCTCTTTCCTATAATATCATCTATCCTATCCTATTCTCTATCCTATCCTATACTCTATCCTATCCTATCCTCTATCCCATCCTATTCTCTATCCAATCCTATCCTATCCTCTATCGTATCCTATTCTCTATCCTATCCAATCCTATATCGTATCCTCTATCCTATCCTATCCACTATCCTATCCTATTCTGTATCCTATGCTATCCTCTATCCTATCCTATCCTTTATCCTATCCTATCCTCTATCCTATCCTATCCTCTATCCTATCCTATCCTTTATCCTATCCTATCCTCTATCATATCCTATCCTCTATCCTATCCTATCCTCTATCCTATCCTATCCTCTATCCTATCATATCCTTTATCCTATCCTATCCTCTATCCTATCCTATCCTCTACCCTATCCTATCCTCTACCCTATGCTATCCTATCCTCTATGCTATTCTATAATCTATCCTATCCTATCCTCTATCCTATCCTATCCTCTATCCTATCCTATCCTCTATCCTATCCTGTATCCTAGCCTATCCTGTATCCTGTCCTATCCTCTATCCTATCCTATCCTCTATCCTATCCTATCCTCTATCCTATCTTATCCTCTATACTATCCTATTCTCTATCCCATCCTATTCTCTATCCAATCCTATTCTATCCTCTATCCTATCCTATCCTCTATCCTATCCAATCCTATATCGTATCCTCTATGCTATCCAATCCTCTATCCTATCGTATCCTGTATCCTATCCTATCCTCTATCCTATCCTATCCTCTATCCTATCCTATCCTCTATCCTATCCTATCCTGTATCCTATCCTATCCACTATCCTATCCTATCCTCTATCCGATCCTATCCTATATCCTATCCTATCCTCTCTCCTATCCTATCCTGTATCACATCCTATCCTCTATACTATCCTATCCTCTATCCTATCCTATCCTCTATCCTATCCTATCCTCTATCCTATCCTATCCTCTTATCCTATCCTATCCTCTATCCTATCCTATCCTATCCTCTATCCTATCCTATCCTCTATCCTATCCTTTCCACTATCCTACCTTATGCTCTATCCTATCCTATCCTCCATCCTATCCTATCCTCTATCCTATAATATCATCTATCCTATCCTATTCTCCATCCTATCCTATCCTCTATCCTATCCTATCTTCTATCCTATCCTATCCTCTATCCTATCCTATCCTTTCTCCTATCCTATCCTCTATCCTATCCTATCCTCTTATCCTATCCTATCCTCTATCCTATCCTATCTTCTATCCTATCCTATCCTCTATCCTATCCGATCCTCTATCCTATCCGATCCACTATAATATCGTATCCTCTATCATATCCTATTCTCTTTCCTATAATATCATCTATCCTATCCTATTCTCTATCCTATCCTATACTCTATCCTATCCTATCCTCTATCCCATCCTATTCTCTATCCAATCCTATCCTATCCTCTATCGTATCCTATTCTCTATCCTATCCAATCCTATATCGTATCCTCTATCCTATCCTATCCACTATCCTATCCTATTCTGTATCCTATGCTATCCTCTATCCTATCCTATCCTGTATCCTATCCTATCCTCTATCCTATCCTATCCTCTATCCTATCCTATCCTTTATCCTATCCTATCCTCTATCCTATCCTATCCTCTATCCTATCCTATCCTCTATCCTATCCTATCCTCTATCCTATCATATCCTTTATCCTATCCTATCCTCTATCCTATCCTATCCTCTACCCTATCCTATCCTCTACCCTATGCTATCCTATCCTCTATGCTATTCTATAATCTATCCTATCCTATCCTCTATCCTATCCTATCCTCTATCCTATCTTATCCTCTATCCTATCCTATCCTCTTATCCTATCCTATCCTCTATCCTATCCTATCCTCTATCGTCTGCTATCTTCAAAACAATCCAATCCCCTAGCCTATCCTCTATCCTATCCTATCCTGTATCCTATCCTATCCTCTATCCTATCCTATCCTCTATCCGATCCTATCCTCTATCCTATCCTATCCTCTATCCTATCCTATCCTATCCTATCCTCTATCCTATCCTCTCCGCTATCCTATCCTATCCTCTATCCGATCCTATTGTCTATCCAATCCTATACTCTCCTCTATCGTATCCTATTCTCTATCCTATCCAATCCTATGTCGTAACCTCTATGCTATCCTATCCTCTATCCTATCGTATCCTGTATCCTATCCTATCCTCTATCCTATCCTATCCTCTATCCTATCTTATCCCCTATACTATCCTATTCTCTATCCCATCCTATTCTCTATCCAATCCTATTCTATCCTCTATCCTATCCTATCCTCTATCCCATCCAATCCTATGTCGTAACCTCTATGCTATCCTATCATCTATCCTATCGTATCCTGTATCCTATCCTATCCTCTATCCTATCCTATCCTCTATCCTATCCTATCATCTATCCTATCCTTTCCTGTATCCTATCCTATCCTCTATCCTATCCTATCCTATCCTCTATCCGATCCTATCCTATATCCTATCCTATCCTCTATCCTATCCTATCCTCTTATCCTATCCTATCCTCTATCCTATCCTATCCTCTATCCTATCCTATCCTCTATCCTATCCGATCCTCTATTATATCCGATCCTCTATAATATCGTATCCTCTATCATATCCTATCCTCTTTCCTATCATATCATCTATCCTATCCTATTCTCTATCCTATCCTATACTCTATCCTATGCTATCCTCTATCCCATCCTATTCTCTATCCAATCCTATCCTATCCACTATCGTATCCTATTCTCTATCCTATCCAATCCTATATCGTATCCTCTATCCTATCCTATCCTGTATCCTATCCTATCCTGTATCCTATCCTGTATCCCAGCCTATCCTGTATCCTGTCCTATCCTCTATCCTATCCTATCCTCTATCCTATCCTATCCTCTATCCTATCTTATCCTCTATACTATCCTATTCTCTATCGCATCCTATTCTATATCCAATCCTATTCTATCCTCTATCCTATCCTATCCTCTATCCTATCCAATCCTATATCGTATCCTCTATGCTATCCAAACCCTATCCTATCGTATCCTGTATCCTATCCTATCCTCTATCCTATCCTATCCTCTATCCTATCCTATCCTCTATCCGATCCTATCCTATATCCTATCCTATCCTCTCTCCTATCCTATCCTGTATCACATCCTATCCTCTATACTATCCTATCCTCTATCCTATCCTATCCTCTATCCTATCCTATCCTCTATCCTATCCTATCCTCTATCCTATCCTATCCTCTTATCCTATCCTATCCTCTATCCTATCCTATCCTATCCTCTATCCTATCCTATCCTCCATCCTATCCTTTCCACTATCCTACCTTATGCTCTATCCTATCCTATCCTCCATCCTATCCTATACTCTATCCTATAATATCATCTATCCTATCCTATTCTCCATCCTATCCTATCCTCTATCCTATCCTATCTTCTATCCTATCCTATCCTCTATCCTATGCTATCCTTTCTCCTATCCTATCCTCTATCCTATCCTATCCTCTATCCTATCCGATCCTCTATCCTATCCGATCCACTATAATATCGTATCCTCTATCATATCCTATTCTCTTTCCTATAATATCATCTATCCTATCCTATTCTGTATCCTATGCTATCCTCTATCCTATCCTATCCTGTATCCTATCCTATCCTCTATCCTATCCTATCCACTTATCCTATCCTATCCTTTATCCTATCCTATCCTCTATCCTATCCTATCCTCTATCCTATCCTATCCTCTATCCTATCCTATCCTCTATCCTATCATATCCTTTATCCTATCCTATCCTCTATCCTATCCTACCCTCTACCCTATCCTATCATCTACCCTATGCTATCCTATCCTCTATGCTATTCTATAATCTATCCTATCCTATCCTCTATCCTATCCTATCCTCTATCCTATCCTATCCTCTATCCTATCCTATCCTCTATCCTATCCTATCCTCTATCCTATCCTATCCTCTATCCTATCCTATCCTCTATCCTATCCTATCCTCTATCCTATCCTATCCTCTATCGTCTGCTATCTTCAATACAATCCAATCCCCTATCCTATCCTCTATCCTATCCTATCCTGTATCCTATCCTATCCTCTATCCTATCCTATCCTCTATCCGATCCTATCCTCTATCCTATCCTATCCTCTATCCTATCCTATCCTATCCTATCCTCTATCCTATCCACTCCGCTATCCTATCCTATCCTCTATCCGATCCTATTGTCTATCCAATCCTATACTCTCCTCTATCGTATCCTATTCTCTATCCTATCCAATCCTATATCGTATCCTCTATCCTATCCTATCCTCTATCCTATCCTATCCTGTATCCTATCCTATCCTCTATCCTATCCTATCCTCTATCCTATCCTATCATCTATGCCATCCTATCCTGTATCCTATCCTATCCTCTATCCTATCCAATCCTCTATCCTATCCACTCCCCTATCCTATCCTATCCTCTATCCTATCCTATCCTCTATCCTATCCTATCCTGTATCCTATCCTATCCTCTATCCTATCCTATCCTCTATCCTATCCTATCCTCTATCCTATCCTATCCTCTATCCGATCCTATTGTCTATCCAATCCTATACTATCCTCTATAATATCCTATTCTCTATCCTATCCAATCCTATATCGTATCCTCTATCCTATCCTATCCTCTATCGTCTGCTATCTTCAATACAATCCAATCCCCTATCCTATCCTCTATCCTATCCTATCCTGTATCCTATCCTATCCTCTATCCTATCCTATCCTCTACCCGATCCTATCCTCTATCCTATCCTATCCTCTATCCTATCCTATCCTATCCTATCCTCTATCCTATCCTCTCCGCTATCCTATCCTATCCTCTATCCGATCCTATTGTCTATCCAATCCTATACTATCCTCTATCGTATCCTATTCTCTATCCTATCCAATCCTATATCGTATCCTCTATCCTATCCTATCCTCTATCCTATCCTATCCTGTATCCTATCCTATCCTCTATCCTATCCTATCCTCTATCCTATCCTATCATCTATGCTATCCTATCCTCTATCCTATCCTATCCTCTATCCTATCCTATCCTCTATTCTATCCTCTCTTCTATCCTATCCTATTCTCTATCCTATCCTATCCTCTATCCTATCCTTTCCGCTATCCTATCCTATCCTCTATAATATCGTATCCTCTGTCCTATCCTTGCTCTATCCTATAATATCATATATCCTATCCTATTCTCTATCCTATCCTATCCTATCATCTATCGTATCCTATCCTCTATCGTATCCTATCCTCTATCCTATCCAATCCTATATCCTATACTCTATCATATCCTATCCTCTATCCTATCCTTTCCACTATCCTACCTTATGCTCTATCCTATCCTATCCTCCATCCTATCCTATCCTCTATCCTATAATATCATCTATCCTATCCTATTCTCTATCCTATCCTATACTCTATCCTATCGTATCCTCTATCGTATCCTATTCTCTATCCTATCCAATCCTATATCGTATCCTCTATCCTATCCTATCCTCTATCCTGTCCTATCCTGTATCCTATGCTATCCTCTATCCTATCCTATCCTCTATCCTATCCTATCCTCTATCCTATCCTATCATCTATCCTATCCTATCCTTTATCCTATCCTATCCTCTATCCTATCCTATCCTCTATCCTATACTTTCCGCTATCCTATCCTATTCTCTATAATATCGTATCCTCTGTCCTATCCTTGCTCTATCCTATAATATCATATATCCTTTCCAATCCTCTATCCTATCCTATCCCCTATCCTATCCTATCCTCTATCCTATCCTATTCTGTATCCTATCCTATCCTCTATCCTATCCTATCCTCTATCCGATCCTATCCTATATCCTATCCTATCCTCTCTCCTATCCTATCCTGTATCACATCCTATCCTCTATACTATCCTATCCTCTATCCTATCCTTTCCGCTATCCCATCCTATCCTCTATAATGTTGTATCCTCTGTCCTATCCTTGCTCCATCCTATAATATCATATATCCTATCCTATTCTCTATCCTATCCTATCCTATCCTCTATCGTCTGCTATCTTCAATACAATCCAATCCCCTATCCTATCCTCTATCCTATCCTATCCTCTATCCTATCCACTCCTCTATCCTATCCTATCCTCTATCCTATCCTATCCTGTATCCTATCCTATCCTCTATCCTATCCAATCCTCTATCCTATCCTCTCCCCTATCCTATCCTATCCTCTATCCTATCCTATCCTCTATCTTATCCTATCCTCTATCCTATTTTATGCTCTATCCGATCCTATGCGCTATCCTATCCTATCCTATCCCCTATCCTATCCTATCCTCTATCCTATAATATCCTCTATCCTATCCTATCCTCTACCCTATCCAATCCCCTATCTTATCCTCTATCCTATCCTATCCTCCATCCTATATTATCCTCTATAATATCCAATTTTCTATCCTATCCTATCCTCTATCCTATCCTCTATTCTATCCTCTATCCTATCCTATCCTATCCTCAATCCTATCCAATCCTCTATCCTATCCTATCCTCTATTCTATCCTCTATTCTATCCTCTATCCTATCCTATCCTCAATCCTATCCTATCCCCTACCCTATCCTATCCTCTATTCTATCCTATCCTCTATCCTATAATATCCTCTATACTATCCTATCCACTATCCTATCCTATCCTCTATCCTATCGTATCCTCTATCCTATCCCGTCCTCTATCCTATCCTATCCACTATCCTATCCTATCCTCAATCCTATCCTATCCCCTATCCTATCCTATCCTCTATCCTATCGTATCCTCTGTCCTATCCTATTCTCTATCCTATCCTATCCTCTATCCTATCGTATCCTCTGTCCTATCCTATCCTCTATCCTATCCTATCCTCTATCCTATAATATCCTCTATCCTATCCTATACTCTATCCTATAATATCCTCTATCCTATCCTATCCTCTATCCTATCCCATCATCTATCCTATCCTATCGTCTATCCTATAATATCCTCTATCCTATACTCTATCCAACCTATCCTATCCAATCCCCTATCCTATCCTCTATCCTATAATATCAGCTATCCTATCCTAATCTCTATCCTATCCTATCCTATCCTCTATCCTATCCAATCCTCTATCCGATCCAATCCTCTATCCTATCCAATCGCCTATCCTATCCTCTATCCTATAATATCAGCTATCCTATCCTAATCTCTATCCTATCCTATCCTATCCTCTATCCTATCCAATCCTCTATCCTATCCAATCCTCTATCCTATCCAATCCCCTATCCTATCCTCTATAGTATAATATCAGCTATCCTATCCTAATCTCTATCCTATCCTATCCTATCCTCTATCCTATCCAATCCTCTATCCTATCCAATCCTCTATCCTATCCAATCCCCTATCCTATCCTCTATCCTATAATATCAGCTATCCTATCCTAATCTCTATCCTATCCTATCCTATCCTCTATCCTATCCAATCCTCTATCCTATCCAATCCTCTATCCTATCCCATCCTCTATACTATCCCCTATCCTATCCTATCCTCAATCCTATCCTATCCCCTATCCTATCCTACCCTCTGTCCTATCCTATCCTCCATCCTATAATATCCTCTGTCCTATCCAGTCCTCTATCCTATCCAATCGTCTATCCTATCCAATCCTCTATCTTATCCTATACTCAATCCTATCCAATCCTCTATCCTATCATATGCTCTATTCTATCCTATCCTCTATCCTATCCAATCCCCTATCCTATCCTCTATCCTATCCTATCCTCTATCCTATCCTATCCTCTATCCTATAATATCAGCTATCCTATCCTAATCTCTATCCTATCCTATCCTATCCTATCCTCTATCGTATCCTAACCTCTATTCTATCCAATCCTATATCCTATCCTCTATCCTATCCTATAATCTATCATATTATATGCTCTATCCGATCCTATGCGCTATCCTATCCTATCCTCTATCCTACAATGTCCTCTATCCTATGCAATCCCCTATCCTATCCTCTACCCTATCCTATCCTCTATCCTATAATATCAGCTATCCTACCCTAATCTCTATCCTATCCTATCCTATCCTCTATCCTATCCAATCCTCTATCCTATCCAATCCCCTATCCTATCCTCTATCCTATAATATCAGCTATCCTATCCTAATCTCTATCCTATCCTATCCTATCCTCTGTCCTATCCAATCCTCTATTCTATCCAATCCTCTATCCTATCCAATCCCCTATCCTATCCCCTATCCTATAATATCAGCTATCCTATCCTAATCTCTATCCTATCCTATCCTATCCTCTATCCTATCCAATCCTCTATCCTATCCAATCCTCTATCCTATCCTATCCTCTATACTATCCTCTATCCTATCCTATCCTCAATCCTATCCTATACCCTATCCTATCCTACCCTCTGTCCTATCCTATCCTCCATCCTATTATATCCTCTGTCCTATCCAATCCTCTATCCTATCCAATCCTCTATCCTATCCAATCCTCTATCCTATCCAATCCTCTATCCTATCCTATCCTCTATACTATCCTCTATCCTATCCTATCCTCAGTCCTATCCTATCCCCTATCCTATCCTACCCTCTGTCCTATCCTATCCTCCATCCTATAATATCCTCTGTCCTATCCAATCCTCTATCCTATCCAATCCTCTATCCTATCAAATCCTCTATCCTATCCAATACTCTATCCTATCCTATTCTCAATCCTATCCAATCCTCTATCCTATCCTATGCTCTATTCTATCCTATCCTCTATCCTATCCAATCCCCTATCCTATCCCCTATCCTATCCTATCCTCTATCCTATCGTATCCTCTGTCCTATCCTATCCTCTATCCTATCCTATCCTCCATCCTATATTATCCTCTATCCTAACGTATCCTCTGTCCTATCCTATCCTCTATCCTATCCTATCCTCTATCCTATCCTATCCTCTATCGTATCCTATCCTCTATCCTATCGTATCCTCAATCCTATCCCATTCTCTATCCTATCCTGCCCTCTATCCTATCCTATCCTGTATCCTATCCTATCCTCCATCCTATATTATCCTCTATCTTATCGTATCCTCTGTCCTATCCTATCCTCTATCCTATCCATTCCTCTATAATATCGTATCCTCTATCCTATCGTATACTCTATCCTATAATATCCTCTAACCTATCCTATCCTCTATCATATAATACCCTCTATCCTATCCTATCCTGTATCCTATCCTATCCTATCCTCTATCCTATAATATCCTCTATCCTATCCTATCCTCTATCATATACTATCCTCTATCCTATCCTATTCTCAATCCTATTCAATTTTCTATCCTATCCTATCCTCTATCCTATCCTGTCCTCTATCCTATCCTATCCTCTATCGTATCCTATCCTGTATCCTATACAATCCTATATCCTATCCTCTATCCTATCCTATCCTCTATCCTATTATATGCTCTATCTGATCCTATCCGCTATCCTATCCTATCCTCTATCCTACAATGTCCTCTATCCTATCCAATCCCCTATCCTATCCTCTATTACATCCTACCCTCTGTCCTATCCTATCCTCCATCCTATAATATCCTCTGTCCTATCCTATCCTCTATCCTATCCAATCCTCTATCCTATCCAATCCTCTATCCTATCCTATTCTCAATCCTATCCAATCCTCTATCCTATCCTATGCTCTATTCTATCCTATCCTCTATCCTATCCAATCCACTATCCTATCCTCTATCCTATCCTCTCCTCCATCCTATATTATCCTCTATAATATCCAATCTTCTATCCTATCCTATCCTCTATCCTATCCTCTATCCTATCCTCTATCCTATCCTCTATCCTATCCTCTATCCTATCCTCTATTCTATCCTCTATCCTATCCTCTATCCTATCCCCTATCCTATCCTATCATCAATCCTATCCTATCCCCTATCCTATCCTATCCTCTATTCTATCGTATCTTCTGTCCTATCCTATCCTCTATCCTATCCTATCCTCTATTCTATAATATCCTCTATCCTATCCTATCCTCTATCCTATCCTATCCTCTATCCTATCCTATTCTCAATCCTATCCAATTTTCTATCCTATCCTATCCTCTATCCTATCCTGTCCTCTATTCTATCCTATCCTCTATCTTATCCTATTCTCTGCCCTATCCTATCCTCTATCCTATCCTATCCTCTATCCTATAATATCAGCTATCCTACCCTAATCTCTATCCTATCCTATCCTATCCTCTATCCTATCCAATCCTCTATCCTACCCAATCCTCTATCCTATCCAATCCCCTATCCTATCCTCTATCCTATAATATCAGCTATCCTATCCTAATCTCTATCCTATCCTATCCTATCCTCTATCCTATCCAATCCTCTATCCTATCCAATTCTCTATCCTATCCAATCCCCTATCCTATCCTCTATCCTATAATATCAGCTATCCTATCCTAATCTCTATCCTATCCTATCCTCTATCCTATCCAATCCTCTATCCTATCCAATCCTCTATCCTATCCAATCCTCTATCCTATCCTATCCTCTATACTATCCTCTATCCTATCCTATCCTCAATCCTATCCTATCCCCTATCCTATCCTACCCTCTGTCCTATCCTATCCTCCATCCTATAATATCCTCTGTCCTATCCAATCCTCTATCCTATCCTATCGTCTATCCTATAATATCCTCTATCCTATACTCTATCCAACCTATCCTATCCAATCCCCTATCCTATCCTCTATCCTATAATATCAGCTATCCTATCCTATCCTATCCTCTATCCTATCCAATCCTCTATCCGATCCAATCCTCTATCCTATCCAATCGCCTATCCTATCCTCTATCCTATAATATCAGCTATCCTATCCTAATCTCTATCCTATCCTATCCTATCCTCTATCCTATCCAATCCTCTATCCTATCCAATCCTCTATCCTATCCAATCCCCTATCCTATCCTCTATAGTATAATATCAGCTATCCTATCCTAATCTCTATCCTATCCTATCCTATCCTCTATCCTATCCAATCCTCTATCCTATCCAATCCTCTATCCTATCCCATCCTCTATACTATCCCCTATCCTATCCTATCCTCAATCCTATCCTATCCCCTATCCTATCCTACCCTCTGTCCTATCCTATCCTCCATCCTATAATATCCTCTGTCCTATCCAGTCCTCTATCGTATCCAATCGTCTATCCTATCCAATCCTCTATCTTATCCTATACTCAATCCTATCCAATCCTCTATCCTATCATATGCTCTATTCTATCCTATCCTCTATCCTATCCAATCCCCTATCCTATCCTCTATCCTATCCTATCCTCTATCCTATCCTATCCTCTATCCTATAATATCAGCTATCCTATCCTAATCTCTAACCTATCCTATCCTATCCTATCCTCTATCGTATCCTAACCTCTATTCTATCCAATCCTATATCCTATCCTCTATCCTATCCTATAATCTATCATATTATATGCTCTATCCGATCCTATGCGCTATCCTATCCTATCCTCTATCCTACAATGTCCTCTATCCTATGCAATCCCCTATCCTATCCTCTACCCTATCCTATCCTCTATCCTATAATATCAGCTATCCTACCCTAATCTCTATCCTATCCTATCCTATCCTCTATCCTATCCAATCCTCTATCCTATCCAATCCCCTATCCTATCCTCTATCCTATAATATCAGCTATCCTATCATAATCTCTATCCTATCCTATCCTATCCTCTATCCTATCCAATCCTCTATCCTATCCAATCCTCTATCCTATCCAATCCCCTATCCTATCCTCTATCGTATAATATCAGCTATCCTATCCTAATCTCTATCCTATCCTATCCTATCCTCTGTCCTATCCAATCCTCTATTCTATCCAATCCTCTATCCTATCCAATCCCCTATCCTATCCCCTATCCTATAATATCAGCTATCCTATCCTAATCTCTATCCTATCCTATCCTATCCTCTATCCTATCCAATCCTCTATCCTATCCAATCCTCTATCCTATCCTATCCTCTATACTATCCTCTATCCTATCCTATCCTCAATCCTATCCTATACCCTATCCTATCCTACCCTCTGTCCTATCCTATCCTCCATCCTATTATATCCTCTGTCCTATCCAATCCTCTATCCTATCCAATCCTCTATCCTATCCAATCCTCTATCCTATCCAATCCTCTATCCTATCCTATCCTCTATACTATCCTCTATCCTATCCTATCCTCAATCCTATCCTATCCCCTATCCTATCCTACCCTCTGTCCTATCCTATCCTCCATCCTATAATATCCTCTGTCCTATCCAATCCTCTATCCTATCCAATCCTCTATCCTATCAAATCCTCTATCCTATCCAATACTCTATCCTATCCTATTCTCAATCCTATCCAATCCTCTATCCTATCCTATGCTCTATTCTATCCTATCCTCTATCCTATCCAATCCCCTATCCTATCCCCTATCCTATCCTATCCTCTATCCTATCGTATCCTCTGTCCTATCCTATCCTCTATCCTATCCTATCCTCCATCCTATATTATCCTCTATCCTAACGTATCCTCTGTCCTATCCTATCCTCTATCCTATCCTATCCTCTATCCTATCCTATCCTCTATCGTATCCTATCCTCTATCCTATCGTATCCTCAATCCTATCCCATTCTCTATCCTATCCTGCCCTCTATCCTATCCTATCCTGTATCCTATCCTATCCTCCATCCTATATTATCCTCTATCTTATCGTATCCTCTGTCCTATCCTATCCTCTATCCTATCCATTCCTCTATAATATCGTATCCTCTATCCTATCGTATACTCTATCCTATAATATCCTCTAACCTATCCTATCCTCTATCATATAATACCCTCTATCCTATCCTATCCTGTATCCTATCCTATCCTATCCTCTATCCTATAATATCCTCTATCCTATCCTATCCTCTATCATATACTATCCTCTATCCTATCCTATTCTCAATCCTATTCAATTTTCTATCCTATCCTATCGTCTATCCTATCCAATCCTCTATCCTATCCTATGCTCTATTCTATCCTATCCTCTATCCTATCCACTCCACTATCCTATCCTCTATCCTATCCTCTCCTCCATCCTATATTATCCTCTATAATATCCAATCTTCTATCCTATCCTATCCTCTATCCTATCCTCTATCCTATCCTCTATCCTATCCTCTATCCTATCCTCTATCCTATCCTCTATTCTATCCTCTATCCTATCCTCTATCCTATCCCCTATCCTATCCTATCATCAATCCTATCCTATCCCCTATCCTATCCTATCCTCTATTCTATCGTATCTTCTGTCCTATCCTATCCTCTATCCTATCCTATCCTCTATTCTATAATATCCTGTATCCTATCCTATCCTCTATCCTATCCTATCCTCTATCCTATCCTATTCTCAATCCTATCTAATTTTCTATCCTATCCTATCCTCTATCCTATCCTGTCCTCTATTCTATCCTATCCTCTATCTTATCCTATTCTCTGCCCTATCCTATCCTCTATCCTATCCTATCCTCTATCCTATAATATCAGCTATCCTACCCTAATCTCTATCCTATCCTATCCTATCCTCTATCCTATCCAATCCTCTATCCTATCCAATCCTCTATCCTATCCAATCCCCTATCCTATCCTCTATCCTATAATATCAGCTATCCTATCCTAATCTCTATCCTATCCTATCCTATCCTCTATCCTATCCAATCCTCTATCCTATCCAATTCTCTATCCTATCCAATCCCCTATCCTATCCTCTATCCTATAATATCAGCTATCCTATCCTAATCTCTATCCTATCCTATCCTCTATCCTATCCAATCCTCTATCCTATCCAATCCTCTATCCTATCCTATCCTCTATACTATCCTCTATCCTATCCTATCCTCAATCCTATCCTATCCCCTATCCTATCCTACCCTCTGTCCAATCCTATCCTCCATCCTATAATATCCTCTGTCCTATCCAATCCTCTATCCTATCCAATCCTCTATCCTATCCAATCCTCTATCCTATCCAATCCTCTATCCTATCCAATACTCTATCCTATCCTATTCTCAATCCTATCCAATCCTCTATCCTATCCTATGCTCTATTCTATCCTATCCTCTATCCTATCATATCCCCTATCCTATCCCCTATCCTATCCTATCCTCTATCCTATCGTATCCTCTGTCCTATCCTATCCTCTATCCTATCCTATCCTCCATCCTATATTATCCTCTATCCTAACGTATCCTCTGTCCTATCCTATCCTCTATCCTATCCTATCCTCTATCGTATCCTATCCTCTATCCTATCGTATCCTCAATCCTATCCTCTATTCTATCCTCTATCCTATCCTCTATCCTATCCTCTATCCTATCCTATCATCAATCCTATCCTATCCCCTATCCTATCCTATCCTCTATTCTATCGTATCTTCTGTCCTATCCTATCCTCTATCCTATCCTATCCTCTATTCTATAATATCCTCTATCCTATCCTATCCTCTATCCTATCCTATCCTCTATCCTATCCTATTCTCAATCCTATCTAATTTTCTATCCTATCCTATCCTCTATCCTATCCTGTCCTCTATTCTATCCTATCCTCTATCTTATCCTATTCTCTGCCCTATCCTATCCTCTATCCTATCCTATCCTCTATCCTATAATATCAGCTATCCTATCCTAATCTCTATCCTATCCTATCCTATCCTCTGTCCTATCCAATCCTCTATTCTATCCAATCCTCTATCCTATCCAATCCCCTATCCTATCCCCTATCCTATAATATCAGCTATCCTATCCTAATCTCTATCCTATCCTATCCTATCCTCTATCCTATCCAATCCTCTATCCTATCCTGTCCTCTATTCTATCCTATTCTCTATCTTATCCTATCCTCTGCCCTATCCTATCCTCTATCCTATACTATCCTCTATCCAATCCTATTCTCAATCCTATCTAATTTTGTATCCTATCCTATCCCCTTTCTTATCCTGTCCTCTATTCTATCCTATCCTCTATCTTATCCTATCCTCTGCCCTATCCTATCATCTATCCTATCCTATCCTCTGCCCTATCCTATCCTGTATCCTGTCCCATCCTCTATCCTATCCTACCCTCTATCCTATAATATCCTCTATCCTATCCTATCCTCTATCCTATCCTATCCAGTATCCTGTAATATCTTCTATCTTATTCAATGCTCTATCCTATAATATCCTCTATCCTATCCTCTATCCTATTCTATCCTCTATCCTATAATATCCTCTATACTATCCTATACACTATCCTATCCTATCCTCTATCCTATCGTATCCTCTATCCTATCACATCCTCTATCCTATCCTATATTCTATCCTATCCTATATTCTATCCTATAATATCTTCTATCCTATTCAATCCTCTATCCTATCCTCTATCCTATCCTCTATCCTATCCTATCCTCTATCCTATAATATCCTCTATACTATCCTATCCAATATCCTATCCTATCCTCTACCCTATCCTATCCTCTATCCTATAATATCCTCTATCCTATCCTATCCTCTATCCTATCCATTCCTCTATCCTGTCCTCTATTCTATCCTCTATCTTATCCTATCCTATATCCTATAATATCCTCTATCCTATCCTATCCTCTATCATATAATACCCCCTATCCTATCCTATCCTGTATACTATAATATCCTCTATCCTATCCTATACTCTATCCTATCCTCCATCCTATAATATCCTCTATCCTATCCAATCCTCTATCCTATCCTATCCTCTATCCTATCTTCTATCCTATATTATCCTCTATCCTATCCTATCCTCTATCCTATCCTATCCTATCCTCTATCCTATTCTATCCTCTATCCTATTCTATCCTCTATCCTATTCTATCCTCTATCCTATTCTATCCTCTATCCTATTCTATCCTCTATCGTATCCACGAGCCTATCCTATCCTCTATCCTATCCTATCCTCTATCCTATACTATCCTCAATCCTATGATATCCTCTATCTTATCCTCTATAATAACCGTATACTCTATCATATCCTATCCTCTATCCTATAATATCGTATATCCTATCCTATCCTCTATCCTATCCTATCCTCTATCCTATTCTATCCTCTATCCTATCTTATCCTCTATCCTATCCTATCCTCTATCCTATCCTCTATCCTATCCTCAATCCTATCCTCTATCCTATCCTCTATCCTATCCTATCGTCTATCCTATCCTTTCCTCAATCCTATCCTATCCTCTATCCTATCCTATCCTCAATCCTATCCTATCCCATATCCTATCCTATACTCTATCCATCGTATCCTCTATCCTATCCCATCATCTATCCTATCCTATCGTCTATCCTATAATATCCTCTATCCTATCCTATCCTCGAGCCTATCCTCTATCCTATCGTATCCTCAATCCTATCCCATCCTCTATCCTATCCTGCCCTCTATCCTATCCTATCCTGTATCCTATAATATCCTCTACCCTATCCTATCATCTAACCTATCCTATCCTCAAACCTAACCAATCCTCTATCCTATACTATCCTCTATCCTATCCTAGTCTCAATCCTATCCAATCCTCTACCCTATCCTATCCTCTATCCTATCCAATCACCTATCCTATCCTCTATTCTATCGTATCCTCTGTCCTATCCTATCCTCTATCCTATCCTATCGTCTATCCTATAATATCCTCTATCCTATCCTATCCTCGAGCCTATCCTCTATCCTATCGTATCCTCAATCCTATCCCATCCTCTATCCTATCCTGCCCTCTATCCTATCCTATCCTGTATCCTATAATATCCTCTACCCTATCCTATCCTCTAACCTATCCTATCCTCAAACCTATCCAATCCTCTATCCTATACTATCCTCTATCCTATCCTATTCTCAATCCTGTCCAATCCTCTATCCTATCCTATGCTCTATTCTATCCTATCCTCTATCCTATCCAAGCCCCTATCCTATCCTCTATCCTATAATATCAGCTATCCTATCCTAATCTCTATCCTATCCTATCCTATCCTCTATCGTATCCTATCCTCTATCCTATTCAATCCTATATCCTATCCTCTATCCTATCCTATAATCTATCATATTATATGCTCTATCCTATCCTATCCTCTGTCCTATCCTATCCTCTAACCTACAGTATCCTCTATCCTCTCCTATCCTCTATCCTATCCTATCCTCTATCCTATCCTATCCTCTATCCTATCCTATCCTCTATCCTATCCTATCCTCTATGATATCCTATCCTCTATCCTATCCTATCCTATCTTCTATCCTATCCTATCCTCTATCCTATCCTATCCTATCTTCTATCCTATCCTATCCTCTATCCTATCCAATCCTCTATCCTATCCCATCCTCTATCCTATCCTATCCTCTATCCTATCCTATCCTATTCTCTATCCTATACTATCCTCTAACCTATCGTATCCTCTGGCCTGTCGTATCCACTAGCCCCTATCCTATCCTCTATCCTATAGTATCGTCTATCCGATCCAATCCTCTATCCTATCCAATCCTCTATCCTATCTTCTATCCTATATTATCCTCTATCCTATCCTATCCTCTATCCTATCCTATCCTCCTCTATCATATTCTATCCTCTATCCTATAATATCATCTATCCTATCCTATTCTCTATCCTACCCTATCCTCTATCCTATCCCATCCTCTATCCTATGCTATCCTCTATGCTATCGTATCCTCTATCCTATCCCATCCTCAATCCTATCCTATCCTCTATCCTATCCAATCCCCATCCTATCCTCTATCCTATCCTATCCTCAATCCTATCGTATCCTCTATCCTATCCCATCCTCAATCCTATCCTATCCTCTATCCTATCCTATCCTATTCTCTATCCTATACTATCCTCTAACCTATCCTATCCTGTCCCCTATCCTTTCATGTATCCTATCCCATCCTCTATCCTTTCCTAACGTCTATCCTATAATATCCTCTATCCTATCCAATCCTCTATCCTATCCTCTATCCTATCCTATCCTCAATCCTATAATGTATCCTATCCAATCCACTATGCTATCCTATCCTCTAACCCTATAATGTCCCCTATCCTATCCTATACTCTATCATATACTATCCTCTATCCTATCCTATCCTCTATCATATCCAATCCTCTATCCTATCCTCTATCCTATCCTCTATCCTATCCTATCCTCAATCCTCTCCTATTCCCTATCCTATCCTATCCTCTAGCCTATAATGTCCACTATTCTATCCTATCCTCTATCCTATCCAATCCTCTATCCTATCCTATCCTCTATCCTTACTTATCCTGTATCCAATCCGATCCTCTGTCGTAGCCTATCCTCTATCCTATCCTATCCTATATCCTATAATATCCTCTATCCTATCCTATACTCTATCCCGTCCTATCCTCTATCCTATCCTATCCTGTATCCTATAATATCTTCTATCCTAGCCTATCCTCTATCCTATCCTATCCTCAATCCTCTCCTATTCCCTATTATATCCTATCCTATATCCTATAATATCCTCTATCCTATCCTATCCTCTATCCTATAATATCCTCTATTCTATCCAATCCTCTATCCTAATCAATCCTCTATTCTATAATATCCTCTATCCTATCCAATCCTCTATCCTATCCTCTATCCAATCCTTTATCCTATCCTCTATCCTTTCCTATCCTCAATCCTATAAGGTATCCTATCCAATCCACTATGCTATCCTATCCTCTAACCCTATAATGTCCCCTATCCTATCCTATACTCTATCCTATACTATCCTCTATCCTATCCTATCCTCTATCATATCCAATCCTCTATCCTATCCTCTATCCTATCCTCTATCCTATCCTATCCTCTATCCTCTATCCTATCCTCTATCCTATCCTATCCTCTGTCCTATCCAATCCCCTATCCTATCATCTATCCTATCCCATCCTCTATCCTATGCTATCCTCTATCCTATCGTATCCTCTATCCTATCCCATCCTCAATCCTATCCTATCCTCTATCCTATCCAATCCCCATCCTATCCTCTATCCTATCCTATCCTCAATCCTATCGTATCCTCTATCCTATCCCATCCTCAATCCTATCCTATCCTCTATCCTATCCTATCCTATTCTCTATCCTATACTATCCTCTAACCTATCCTATCCTGTCCCCTATCCTTTCATGTATCCTATCCCATCCTCTATCCTATCCTAACGTCTATCCTATAATATCCTCTATCCTATCCAATCCTCTATCCTATCCTCTATCCTATCCTATCCTCAATCCTATAATGTATCCTATTCAATCCACTATGCTATCCTATCCTCTAACCCTATAATGTCCCCTATCCTATCCTATACTCTATCCTATACTATCCCCTATCCTATCCTATCCTCTATCATATCCAATCCTCTATCCTATCCTCTATCCTATCCTCTATCCTATCCTATCCTCAATCCTCTCCTATTCCCTATCCTATCCTATCCTCTAGCCTATAATGTCCACTATTCTATCCTATCCTCTATCCTATCTAATCCCCTATCCAATCCTCTATCGTATCCGATCCTCTATCCTATCCTATCGTGTATAATATCGTATCCTCTATCCTATCCTATCCTCTATCATATCCAATCCTCTATCCTATCCTCTATCGTATCCTCTATCCTATCCTATCCTCAATCCTCTCCTATTCCCTATCCTATCCTATCCTCTAGCCTATAATGTCCACTATTCTATCCTATCCTCTATCCTATCCAATCCTCTATCCTATCCTATCCTCTATCCTCTATCCTATCCTCTATCCTATCCTATCCTCTGTCCTATCCAATCCCCTATCCTATCATCTATCCTATCCCATCCTCTATCCTATGCTATCCTCTATCCTATCGTATCCTCAATCCTATCCCATCCTCAATCCTATCCTATCCTCTATCCTATCCAATCCCCATCCTATCCTCTATCCTATCCTATCCTCAATCCTATCGTATCCTCTATCCTATCCCATCCTCAATCCTATCCTATCCTCTATCCTATCCTATCCTATTCTCTATCCTATACTATCCTCTAACCTATCCTATCCTGTCCCCTATCCTTTCATGTATCCTATCCCATCCTCTACCCTTTCCTAACGTCTATCCTATAATATCCTCTATCCTATCCAATCCTCTATCCTATCCTCTATCCTATCCTATCCTCAATCCTATAATGTATCCTATTCAATCCACTATGCTATCCTATCCTCTAACCCTATAATGTCCCCTATCCTATTCTATACTCTATCCTATACTATCCCCTATCCTATCCTATCCTCTATCATATCCAATCCTCTATCCTATCCTCTATCCTATCCTCTATCCTATCCTATCCTCAATCCTATCCTATTCCCTATCCTATCCTGTCCTCTAGCCTATAATGTCCACTATTCTATCCTATCCTCTATCCTATCCAATCCTCTATCCTATCCTATCCTCTATCTTTACTTATCCTGTATCCAATCCCATCCTCTGTCGTATCCTATCCTCTATCCTATCCTATCCTATATCCTATAATATCATCTATCCTATCCTATACTCTATCCCGTCCTATCCTCTATCCTATCCTATCCTGTATCCTATAATATCTTCTATCCTAGCCTATCCTCTATCCTATCCTATCCTCAATCCTCTCCTATTCCCTATTATATCCTATCCTATATAATATAATATCCTCTATCCTATCCTATCCTCTATCGTATAATATCCTCTATTCCATCCAATCCTCTATCCTAATCAATCCTCTATTCTATAATATCCTCTATCCTATCCAATCCTCTATCCTATCCCCTATCCTATCCTCTATCCTATCCTATCCTCAATCCTCTCCTATTCCCTATCCTATCCTATCCTATATCCTATAATATCCTCTATCCTATCCAATCCTCTATCCTATCCTCTATCCTATCCTATCCTCAATCCTATAATGTATCCTATCCAATCCACTATGCTATCCTATCCTCTATCCTATCCTATCCTGAATCCTATCCTATTCCCTATCGTATCCTTACCTCTTTCCTATCCTATCCTCAATCCTATCCCATACTCTATCCTATCCTATCCACTATCCTATCCTATCCTCTATCCTATCCTATCCTCTATCCTATCCTATCCTCTATCCTATCCTATCCTCTATCCTATCCTATCCTCTATACTATCCTATCCTCTATCCTATCCTATCCTCTATCCTATCCTATCCTCTATCCTATCCTATCCTCTATCCTATCCTATGCTCTATCGTCTCCTATCCTCTGTCCTATCCAATCTCCTATCCTATACTTTATCCTATCCTCTATCCTATCCTCTATCCTATCCTATCCTCTATCATATCCAATCCCACATCCTTTCCTCTATCCTATCCTATCCTCAATCCTATCCTACCCTCTATCGTATCCTATCCTCTATCGTATTATATCCTCTATCCTATCATATCCTCTGTCCTATCCTATCCTCTATCCTATCCTCTATCTTATCCTATCCTCTACCCTATCCTGTCCTCTATCCTATCCTATCCTCTATCCTATCCTATCCTCTATCCTATCCCATCCTCTATCCTATCCTATCCTTCATCCTATCCAATCCTCTATCCTATCCAATCCCCTTTCCTATCCTCTATCCTATCCTATCCTCTATAACATCGTATCCTCTATCATATTCTATCCTCTATCCTATAATATCATCTATCCTATCCTATTCTCTATCATACCCTATCCTCTATCGTATCCTATCCTCTACCCTATCCAATCCCACATCCTATCCTCTATCCTATCCTATCCAATCCCCCATCCTATCCTCTATCCTATCCTATTCTCTATCCTATCCGTTCCTCTACCTTATCCTCTATCCTATCTTATCCTCTATCCTATCCTATCCTATCCTCAATCCTATCTTATCCTCTATCGTATCCTATCCTCTATCCTATCCTATCCTCTATCCTATCCTTTCCTCTATCCTATCCTATCCTCTATCCTATCCTATCCTCTATCCTATCCTATCCTCTATCCTATCCCATCCTCTATCCTATCCTAACGTCTATCCTATAATATCCTCTATCCTATCCAATCCTCTATCCTATCCTCTATCCTATCCTATCCACAATCCTATAATGTATCCTATTCAATCCACTATGCTATCCTATCCTCTAACCCTATAATGTCCCCTATCCTATTCTATACTCTATCCTATACTATCCCCTATCCTATCCTATCCTCTATCATATCCAATCCTCTATCCTATCCTCTATCCTATCCTCTATCCTATCCTATCCTCAATCCTCTCCTATTCCCTATCCTATCCTATCCTCTAGCCTATAATGTCCACTATTCTATCCTATCCTCTATCCTATCCAATCCTCTATCCTATCCTATCCTCTATCTTTACTTATCCTGTATCCAATCCCATCCTCTGTCGTATCCTATCCTCTATCCTATCCTATCCTATATCCTATAATATCCTCTATCCTATCCTATACTCTATCCCGTCCTATCCTCTATCCTATCCTATCCTGTATCCTATAATATCTTCTATCCTAGCCTATCCTCTATCCTATCCTATCCTCAATCCTCTCCTATTCCCTATTATATCCTATCCTATATAATATAATATCCTCTATCCTATCCTATCCTCTATCCTATAATATCCTCTATTCCATCCAATCCTCTATCCTAATCAATCCTCTATTCTATAATATCCTCTATCCTATCCAATCCTCTATCCTATCCTCTATCCTATCCTCTATCCTATCCTATCCTCAATCCTCTCCTATTCCCTATCCTATCCTATCCTATATCCTATAATATCCTCTATCCTATCCAATCCTCTATCCTATCCTCTATCCTATCCTATCCTCAATCCTATAATGTATCCTATCCAATCCAGTATGCTATCCTATCCTCTATCCTATCCTATCCTCAATCCTATCCTATTCCCTATCGTATCCTTACCTCTTTCCTATCCTATCCTCAATCCTATCCCATACTCTATCATATCCTATCCACTATCCTATCCTATCCTCTATCCTATCCTATCCTCTATCCTATCCTATCCTCTATCCTATCCTATCCTCTATCCTATCCTATCCTCTATCCTATCCTATCCTCTATACTATCCTATCCTCTATCCTATCCCATCCTCTATCCTATCCTATCCTCTATCCTATCCTATCCTCTATCCTATCCTATGCTCTATCGTCTCCTATCCTCTGTCCTATCCAATCTCCTATCCTATACTTTATCCTATCCTCTATCCAATCCTCTATCCTATCCAATCCTCTATCCTATCTTCTATCCTATATTATCCTCTATCCTATCCTATCCTCTATCCTATCCTATCCTCCTCTATCATATTCTATCCTCTATCCTATAATATCATCTATCCTATCCTATTCTCTATCCTACCCTATCCTCTATCCTATCCCATCCTCTATCCTATGCTATCCTCTATGCTATCGTATCCTCTATCCTATCCCATCCTCAATCCTATCCTATCCTCTATCCTATCCAATCCCCATCCTATCCTCTATCCTATCCTATCCTCAATCCTATCGTATCCTCTATCCTATCCCATCCTCAATCCTATCCTATCCTCTATCCTATCCTATCCTATTCTCTATCCTATACTATCCTCTAACCTATCCTATCCTGTCCCCTATCCTTTCATGTATCCTATCCCATCCTCTATCCTATCCTAACGTCTATCCTATAATATCCTCTATCCTATCCAATCCTCTATCCTATCCTCTATCCTATCCTATCCTCAATCCTATAATGTATCCTATCCAATCCACTATGCTATCCTATCCTCTAACCCTATAATGTCCCCTATCCTATCCTATACTCTATCATATACTATCCTCTATCCTATCCTATCCTCTATCATATCCAATCCTCTATCCTATCCTCTATCCTATCCTCTATCCTATCCTATCCTCAATCCTCTCCTATTCCCTATCCTATCCTATCCTCTAGCCTATAATGTCCACTATTCTATCCTATCCTCTATCCTATCCAATCCTCGATCCTATCCTATCCTCTATCCTTACTTATCCTGTATCCAATCCGATCCTCTGTCGTAGCCTATCCTCTATCCTATCCTATCCTATATCCTATAATATCCTCTATCCTATCCTATACTCTATCCCGTCCTATCCTCTATCCTATCCTATCCTGTATCCTATAATATCTTCTATCCTAGCCTATCCTCTATCCTATCCTATCCTCAATCCTCTCCTATTCCCTATTATATCCTATCCTATATCCTATAATATCCTCTATCCTATCCTATCCTCTATCCTATAATATCCTCTATTCTATCCAATCCTCTATTCTATAATATCCTCTATCCTATCCAATCCTCTATCCTATCCTCTATCCAATCCTTTATCCTATCCTCTATCCTATCCTATCCTCAATCCTATAATGTATCCTATCCAATCCACTATGCTATCCTATCCTCTAACCCTATAATGTCCCCTATCCTATCCTATACTCTATCCTATACTATCCTCTATCCTATCCTATCCTCTATCATATAGAATCCTCTATCCTATCCTCTATCCTATCCTCTATCCTATCCTATCCTCAATCCTCTCCTATTCCCTATCCTATCCTATCCTCTAGCCTATAATGTCCACTATTCTATCCTATCCTCTATCCTATCTAATCCCCTATCCAATCCTCTATCGTATCCGATCCTCTATCCTATCCTATCGTGTATAATATCGTATCCTCTATCCTATCCTATCCTCTATCATATCCAATCCTCTATCCTATCCTCTATCCTATCCTCTATCCTATCCTATCCTCAATCCTCTCCTATTCCCTATCCTATCCTATCCTCTAGCCTATAATGTCCACTATTCTATCCTATCCTCTGTCCTATCCAATCCTCTATCCTATCCTATCCTCTATCCTTACTTATCCTGTATCCAATCCCATCCTCTGTCGTATCCTATCCTCTATCCTATCCTATCCTATATCCTATAATATCCTCTATCCTATCCTATACTCTATCCCGTCCTATCCTCTATCCTATCCTATCCTGTATCCTATAATATCTTCTATCCTAGCCTATCCTCTATCCTATCCTATCCTCAATCCTCTCCTATTCCCTATTATATCCTATCCTATATCCTATAATATCCTCTATCCTATCCTATCCTCTATCCTATAATATCCTCTATTCTATCCAATCCTCTATCCTAATCAATCCTCTATTCTATAATATCCTCTATCCTATCCAATCCTCTATCCTATCCTCTATCCAATCCTTTATCCTATCCTCTATCCTTTCCTATCCTCAATCCTATAAGGTATCCTATCCAATCCACTATGCTATCCTATCCTCTAACCCTATAATGTCCCCTATCCTATCCTATACTCTATCCTATACTATCCTCTATCCTATCCTATCCTCTATCATATCCAATCCTCTATCCTATCCTCTATCCTATCCTCTATCCTATCCTCTATCCTATCCTATCCTCTATCCTCTATCCTATCCTCTATCCTATCCTATCCTCTGTCCTATCCAATCCCCTATCCTATCATCTATCCTATCCCATCCTCTATCCTATGCTATCCTCTATCCTATCGTATCCTCTATCCTATCCCATCCTCAATCCTATCCTATCCTCTATCCTATCCAATCCCCATCCTATCCTCTATCCTATCCTATCCTCAATCCTATCGTATCCTCTATCCTATCCCATCCTCAATCCTATCCTATCCTCTATCCTATCCTATCCTATTCTCTATCCTATACTATCCTCTAACCTATCCTATCCTGTCCCCTATCCTTTCATGTATCCTATCCCATCCTCTATCCTATCCTAACGTCTATCCTATAATATCCTCTATCCTATCCAATCCTCTATCCTATCCTCTATCTTATCCTATCCTCAATCCTATAATGTATCCTATTCAATCCACTATGCTATCCTATCCTCTAACCCTATAATGTCCCCTATCCTATTCTATACTCTATCCTATACTATCCCCTATCCTATCCTATCCTCTATCATATCCAATCCTCTATCCTATCCTCTATCCTATCCTCTATCCTATCCTATCCTCAATCCTCTCCTATTCCCTATCCTATCCTGTCCTCTAGCCTATAATGTCCACTATTCTATCCTATCCTCTATCCTATCCAATCCTCTATCCTATCCTATCCTCTATCTTTACTTATCCTGTATCCAATCCCATCCTCTGTCGTATCCTATCCTCTATCCTATCCTATCCTATATCCTATAATATCCTCTATCCTATCCTATACTCTATCCCGTCCTATCCTCTATCCTATCCTATCCTGTATCCTATAATATCTTCTATCCTAGCCTATCCTCTATCCTATCCTATCCTCAATCCTCTCCTATTCCCTATTATATCCTATCCTATATAATATAATATCCTCTATCCTATCCTATCCTCTATCGTATAATATCCTCTATTCCATCCAATCCTCTATCCTAATCAATCCTCTATTCTATAATATCCTCTATCCTATCCAATCCTCTATCCTATCCTCTATCCTATCCTCTATCCTATCCTATCCTCAATCCTCTCCTATTCCCTATCCTATCCTATCCTATATCCTATAATATCCTCTATCCTATCCAATCCTCTATCCTATCCTCTATCCTATCCTATCCTCAATCCTATAATGTATCCTATCCAATCCACTATGCTATCCTATCCTCTATCCTATCCTATCCTCAATCCTATCCTATTCCCTATCGTATCCTTACCTCTTTCCTATCCTATCCTCAATCCTATCCCATACTCTATCCTATCCTATCCACTATCCTATCCTATCCTCTATCCTATCCTATCCTCTATCCTATCCTATCCTCTATCCTATCCTATCCTCTATCCTATCCTATCCTCTATCCTATCCTATCCTCTATACTATCCTATCCTCTATCCTATCCTATCCTCTATCCTATCCTATCCTCTATCCTATCCTATCCTCTATCCTATCCTATGCTCTATCGTCTCCTATCCTCTGTCCTATCCAATCTCCTATCCTATACTTTATCCTATCCTCTATCCTATCCTCTATCATATCCAATCCCACATCCTTTCCTCTATCCTATCCTATCCTCAATCCTATCCTACCCTCTATCGTATCCTATCCTCTATCGTATTATATCCTCTATCCTATCATATCCTCTGTCCTATCCTATCCTCTATCCTATCCTCTATCTTATCCTATCCTCTACCCTATCCGTTCCTCTACCTTATCCTCTATCCTATCTTATCCTCTATCCTATCCTATCCTATCCTCAATCCTATCTTATCCTCTATCGTATCGTATCCTCTATCCTATCCTATCCTCTATCCTATCCTTTCCTCTATCCTATCCTATCCTCTATCCTATCCTATCCTCTATCCTATCCTATCCTCTATCCTATCCTATCCTCTATCCTATCCTATCCTCTATCCTATCCTATCCTCTATCCTATCCTATCCTCTATCCTATCCTATCCTCTATCCTATCCAATCCTCTATCCTATCCTATCCTCTATCCTATCCTATCCTCTATCCTATCCTATCCTCTATCCTACCCTATCCTCTATCCTATCCTATTCTCTATCCTATCCGTTCCTCTACCTTATCCTCTATCCTATCATATCCTCTATCCTATCCTATCCTCAATCCTATCTTATCCTCTCCTATCCTCTATCGTCTCTATCCAATCCCCTATCCTATACTCTATCCTATCCTATCCTCTATCCTATCCTATTCTCTATCCAATAACATCATCTATCCTATATTATTCTCTATCCTATCCTCTCCTTTATCCTACCCTATCCTCTATTCTCTCTTATCTTCTATCCTATCCTGTCCACTATTCTATCCATCCTCTACATTATGATCTCCTCTATCCTATCCTATCCTATCGTCTATCCTATCCTATCCTCTATCCTATCCTCCATCCTATCCTATCCTCTGTCCTATCCTATCCTCTATCCTATCCTGTATCCTACCATTTCCTCTTTCGTATCCTATCCTCTACCCTATCCAATCCCAGATCCTATCCTCTATCCTACCCTATCCAATCCCCTATCCTATCTTCTATCCTATCCTATTCTCTATCCTATCCGATCCCCTACCTTATCCTCTATCCTATCCTATCCTCTATCCTATCCAATCCCCTATCCTATCCTCTATCCTATCGTATCCTCTATCCTATCCAATCCCCTATCATATCCTCTATCCTCTATAATATCGTATCCTGTTTCATCTATCATCTATCATATAATATCATCTATCCTATCCTATTCCCTATCCTACCCTATCCTCTATCGTATCCTATCCTCTACCCTATCCAATCCCACATCCTATCCTCTATCCTACCCTATCCAATCCCCTATCCTATCTTCTATCCTATCCTATTCTCTACCCTATCCGATCCCCTACCTTATCCTCTATCCTATCTTATCCTCTATCCTATCCTATACTCAATCCTATCCTACCCTCTATCCTATCCTATCCTCTATCCCATCCTATCCTCTATCCTATCCTATCCTCTATCGTATACTATCCTCTATCCTATCCTATCCTCTACGGTATCCTACCATCTATCCTGTCCTATCTTCTATCACATCCTATCCTCTCTCCTTTCGTATCCTCTATCTTATCCTATCCTCCATCCTATCCTATCCTCTATCGTATCCTATCCTCTATCCTATCCTATCCTCTATCATATCCTATCCTATCCTCTATCTTATCCTATCCTCTATCCCATCCTATCCTCCATCCTACCCAACCTCTATCGTATCCTATACTGTATCCTACCCTATCCTCTATCCTATCTTATCTTCTATCCTATCCTGTCCTCTATTCTATCCATCCTCTACATTATGATCTCCTCTATCCTATCCTATCCTATCCTCTATCCTATCCTATCCTCTATCCTATCCTCCATCCTATCCTATCCTCTGTCCTATCCTATCCTCTATCCTATCCTCTATCCTACCATATCCTCTTTCGTATCCTATCCTCTACCCTATCCAATCCCAGATCCTATCCTCTATCCTACCCTATCCAATCCCCTATCATATCTTCTATCCTATCCTATTCTCTATCCTATCCGATCCCCTACCTTATCCTCTATCCTATCTTATCCTCTATCCTATCCTATACTCAATCCTATCCTACCCTCTATCGTATCCTATCCTCTATTGTATTATATCCTCTATAATATCGTATCCTCTATCATATCCTATCCTCTTTCTATAATATTATCTATCCTATCCTATCCTATCCTCTATCCTATCCTATCATCTATCCTATCCTATCCTCTACCCTATCCAATCCCACATCCTATCCTCTATCCTATCCTATCCAATCCCCTATCCTATCCTCTATCCTATCCTAACCTCTATCCTAACCTATCCTCAAACCTATCCTATCATATCCTCTATCCTATCCTATCCTATTATCTATGCTATCGTATCCTCAATCCTATCCTATCCTCAATCCTATCCTATACTCTATCCTATCCTATACTCTATCCTATCGTATCCTCTATCCTATCCTCTATCCAATCCTATACTCTATCCTATCCTATCCTCAATAATATCGTATCCTTCATCCTATCCTATTCTGTATCCCTTCCAGTATCCTGTCCTCTATCCTATCCTGTCCTCTGACCTGTCGTATCCACTAGTCCCTATCCTATCCTCTATCCTATCCTATCCAATCCCCTATCCTATCCTATCCAATCCCCTATCCTATCCTCTATCCTATCCTATGCTCTATCCTATCCTATCCTCTATCCTATCCTATACTCAATCCTATCCTACCCTCTATCGTATCCTATCCTCTATCGTATTATATCCTCTATAATATCGTATCCTCTATCATATCCTATCCTCTTTCCCATAATATTATCTATCCTATCCTATCCTCTATCCTATCCTATCCTCTATCCTATCCTATCCTCTATCCTATCCTATCCTCTACCCTATCCAATCCCACATCCTATCCTCTATCCTATCCTATCCAATCCCCTATCCTATCCTCTATCCTATCCTATCCTATCCTCTATCGTCTCCTATCCTCTATCCTATCCAATCCCCTATCATATACTTTATCATATTCTCTATCCTATCCTCTATCCTATCGTATCCTCTATCCTATCCAATCCCCTATCATATCCTCTATCCTCTATAATATCGTATCCTGTTTCATCTATCATCTATCATATAATATCATCTATCCTATCCTATTCCCTATCCTACCCTATCCTCTATCGTATCCTATCCTCTACCCTATCCAATCCCACATCCTATCCTCTATCCTACCCTATCCAATCCCCTATCCTATCTTCTATCCTATCCTATTCTCTACCCTATCCGATCCCCTACCTTATCCTCTATCCTATCTTATCCTCTATCCTATCCTATACTCAATCCTATCCTACCCTCTATCCTATCCTATCCTCTATCCCATCCTATCCTCTATCCTATCCTATCCTCTATCGTATACTATCCTCTATCCTATCCTATCCTCTACGGTATCCTACCATCTATCCTGTCCTATCTTCTATCACATCCTATCCTCTCTCCTTTCGTATCCTCTATCTTATCCTATCCTCCATCCTATCCTATCCTCTATCGTATCCTATCCTCTATCCTATCCTATCCTCTATCATATCCTATCCTATCCTCTATCTTATCCTATCCTCTATCCCATCCTATCCTCCATCCTACCCAACCTCTATCGTATCCTATACTGTATCCTATCCTATCCTCTATCATATCCTACACTCTATCCCATCCTATCGTCTATCCTATCCGATCCTCTATCCTATCCTCTCAGCTATCCTATCCTATCCTCTATCGTATCCTACCATCTATCCTATCCTATCCTCTATCCCATCCTATCCTCTATCCCATCCTATCCTCTATCCTATCCCATCCTCTATCCTATCCTATCCTCTATCTCATCCTATCCTCTATCCTATCCTATCCTCTATCATATACTATCCTCTATCCTATCCTATCCTCTATCTCATCCTATCCTCTATTCCATCCTATCCTCCATCCTATCCTATCCTCTATACTATCCTATCCTCTATCCTATCCTATCATCTATCCTATACAATCCTCTATCCTATACAATCCTCTATCCTATCCTATCCTGTATCCTATCCTATCCTCTATCGTATCCTATCCTCTATCATATCCTATTCCTCTATCCTATCCTATCCTCCATCCTACCCTATCCTCTATGCTATTCTATCCTCTATCCCATCCTATACTCTACCGTATTCTACCATCTATCCTATCCTATCCTCTATCTTATCCTATCCTCTATCCCATCCTATCCTCCATCTTATCCTATCCTCTATCCCATCCTATCCTCCATCCTATCCTATCCTCTATCCAATCCTATCCTCTATCGTATCCTATCCTTTATCCTATCCTATCCTCTATCCTATTCTATCCTCTATCTTATCCTATCCTCTATCCTATCCAATCTTCTATCGCATCCTCTATCCTCTCCTCTATCCTATCCTCTATCCTATCCTATCCTCAATCCTATCCTATCCCCTATACTATCCTATCCTCTATCCTATCCTATCATCTATCCTATACAATCCTCTATCCTATACAATCCTCCATCCTATCCTATCCTGTATCCTATCCTATCCTCTATCCTATCCTCTATCCTATCCTCTATCCTATCCTATCCTGTATGCTATTCTATCCTGTATCATATCCTATACTCTACCGTATTCTACCATCTATCCTATCCTATCCTCTATCATATCCTATCGTCTATCCTATCCTATCCTCTAACTTATCCTATCCTCTATCCCATCCTATCCTCCATCCTATCCTCCATCCTATCCTATCCTCTATCGTATCCTATCCTCTATCCTATCCTATCCTCTATCCTATCCTCTCAGCTATCCTATCCTATCCTCTATCGTATCCTACCATCTATCCTATCCTATCCTCTATCCCATCCTATCCTCCATCCCATCCTATCCTCTATCCTATCCCATCCTCTATCCTATCCTATCCTCTATCATATCCTATCCTCTATCCTATCCTATCCTCTATCTCATCCTATCCTCTATCCTATCCTATCCTCTATCATATACTATCCTCTATCCTATCCTATCCTCTATCTCATCCTATCCTCTATTCCATCCTATCCTCCATCCTATCCTATCCTCTAACCTATTCTACCCTCTATCCAATCCTATCCTCTATCCTATCCTATCCTATATCCTATCCTATCCTCTATCCTATCCTATCCTCTATCCTATCCTATCCTCTATCTTATCCTATCCTCTATCCCATCCTACCCTCCATCTTATCCTATCCTCTATCCCATCTTATCCTCCATCCTAACCTATCCACTATCCCATCCTATCCTCTATCCTATTCTACCCTCTATCTAAACCTATCCTCTATGATATCCTATCCTCTATCCAATCCTATCCTCTATCGTATCCTATCCTCTATCCTATCCTATCCTCTATCCTATCCTCTCAGCTTTCCTATCCTATCCTCTATCGTATCCTACCATCTATCCTATCCTATCCTCTATCCCATCCTATCCTCTATCCCATCCTATCCTCTATCCTATCCCATCCTCTATCCTATCCTATCCTCTATCATATCCTATCCTCTATCCTATCCTATCCTCTATCTCATCCTATCCTCTATCCTATCCTATCCTCTATCATATACTATCCTCTATCCTATCCTATCCTCTATCTCATCCTATCCTCTATTCCATCCTATCCTCCATCCTATCCTATCCTCTAACCTATTCTACCCTCTATCCAATCCTATCCTCTATCCTATCCTATCCTATATCCTATCCTATCCTCTATCCTATCCTATCCTCTATCCTATCCTATCCTCTATCTTATCCTATCCTCTATCCCATCCTACCCTCCATCTTATCCTATCCTCTATCCCATCTTATCCTCCATCCTAACCTATCCACTATCCCATCCTATCCTCTATCCTATTCTACCCTCTATCTAAACCTATCCTCTATGATATCCTATCCTCTATCCAATCCTATCCTCTATCGTATCCTATCCTTTATCCAATCCTATCTTCTATCTTATCCTATCCTCTATCCCATCCTATCCTCCATCCTACCCAACCTCTATCGTATCCTATCCTGTATCCTATCCTATCCTCTATCATATCCTACACTCTATCCTATCCTATCGTCTATCCTATCCGATCCTCTATCCTATCCTCTCAGCTATCCTATCCTATCCTCTATCGTATCCTACCATCTATCCTATCCTATCCTCTATCCCATCCTATCCTCTATCCCATCCTATCCTCTATCCTATCCCATCCTCTATCCTATCCTATCCTCTATCATATCCTATCATCTATTCTATCCTATCCTCTATCGCATCCTATCCTCTATCCTATCCTATCCTCTATCATATCCTATCCTCTATCCTATCCTATCCTCAATCCTCTCCTATTCCCTATCCTATCCTGTCCTCTAGCCTATAATGTCCACTATTCTATCCTATCCTCTATCCTATCCAATCCTCTATCCTATCCTATCCTCTATCTTTACTTATCCTGTATCCAATCCCATCCTCTGTCGTATCCTATCCTCTATCCTATCCTATCCTATATCCTATAATATCCTCTATCCTATCCTATACTCTATCCCGTCCTATCCTCTATCCTATCCTATCCTGTATCCTATAATATCTTCTATCCTAGCCTATCCTCTATCCTATCCTATCCTCAATCCTCTCCTATTCCCTATTATATCCTATCCTATATAATATAATATCCTCTATCCTATCCTATCCTCTATCGTATAATATCCTCTATTCCATCCAATCCTCTATCCTAATCAATCCTCTATTCTATAATATCCTCTATCCTATCCAATCCTCTATCCTATCCTCTATCCTATCCTCTATCCTATCCTATCCTCAATCCTCTCCTATTCCCTATCCTATCCTATCCTATATCCTATAATATCCTCTATCCTATCCAATCCTCTATCCTATCCTCTATCCTATCCTATCCTCAATCCTATAATGTATCCTATCCAATCCACTATGCTATCCTATCCTCTATCCTATCCTATCCTCAATCCTATCCTATTCCCTATCGTATCCTTACCTCTTTCCTATCCTATCCTCAATCCTATCCCATACTCTATCCTATCCTATCCACTATCCTATCCTATCCTCTATCCTATCCTATCCTCTATCCTATCCTATCCTCTATCCTATCCTATCCTCTATCCTATCCTATCCTCTATCCTATCCTATCCTCTATACTATCCTATCCTCTATCCTATCCTATCCTCTATCCTATCCTATCCTCTATCCTATCCTATCCTCTATCCTATCCTATGCTCTATCGTCTCCTATCCTCTGTCCTATCCAATCTCCTATCCTATACTTTATCCTATCCTCTATCCTATCCTCTATCATATCCAATCCCACATCCTTTCCTCTATCCTATCCTATCCTCAATCCTATCCTACCCTCTATCGTATCCTATCCTCTATCGTATTATATCCTCTATCCTATCATATCCTCTGTCCTATCCTATCCTCTATCCTATCCTCTATCTTATCCTATCCTCTACCCTATCCGTTCCTCTACCTTATCCTCTATCCTATCTTATCCTCTATCCTATCCTATCCTATCCTCAATCCTATCTTATCCTCTATCGTATCCTATCCTCTATCCTATCCTATCCTCTATCCTATCCTTTCCTCTATCCTATCCTATCCTCTATCCTATCCTATCCTCTATCCTATCCTATCCTCTATCCTATCCTATCCTCTATCCTATCCTATCCTCTATCCTATCCTATCCTCTATCCTATCCTATCCTCTATCCTATCCTATCCTCTATCCTATCCAATCCTCTATCCTATCCTATCCTCTATCCTATCCTATCCTCTATCCTATCCTATCCTCTATCCTACCCTATCCTCTATCCTATCCTATTCTCTATCCTATCCGTTCCTCTACCTTATCCTCTATCCTATCATATCCTCTATCCTATCCTATCCTCAATCCTATCTTATCCTCTCCTATCCTCTATCGTCTCTATCCAATCCCCTATCCTATACTCTATCCTATCCTATCCTCTATCCTATCCTATTCTCTATCCAATAACATCATCTATCCTATATTATTCTCTATCCTATCCTCTCCTTTATCCTACCCTATCCTCTATTCTCTCTTATCTTCTATCCTATCCTGTCCACTATTCTATCCATCCTCTACATTATGATCTCCTCTATCCTATCCTATCCTATCGTCTATCCTATCCTATCCTCTATCCTATCCTCCATCCTATCCTATCCTCTGTCCTATCCTATCCTCTATCCTATCCTGTATCCTACCATTTCCTCTTTCGTATCCTATCCTCTACCCTATCCAATCCCAGATCCTATCCTCTATCCTACCCTATCCAATCCCCTATCCTATCTTCTATCCTATCCTATTCTCTATCCTATCCGATCCCCTACCTTATCCTCTATCCTATCCTATCCTCTATCCTATCCAATCCCCTATCCTATCCTCTATCCTATCGTATCCTCTATCCTATCCAATCCCCTATCATATCCTCTATCCTCTATAATATCGTATCCTGTTTCATCTATCATCTATCATATAATATCATCTATCCTATCCTATTCCCTATCCTACCCTATCCTCTATCGTATCCTATCCTCTACCCTATCCAATCCCACATCCTATCCTCTATCCTACCCTATCCAATCCCCTATCCTATCTTCTATCCTATCCTATTCTCTACCCTATCCGATCCCCTACCTTATCCTCTATCCTATCTTATCCTCTATCCTATCCTATACTCAATCCTATCCTACCCTCTATCCTATCCTATCCTCTATCCCATCCTATCCTCTATCCTATCCTATCCTCTATCGTATACTATCCTCTATCCTATCCTATCCTCTACGGTATCCTACCATCTATCCTGTCCTATCTTCTATCACATCCTATCCTCTCTCCTTTCGTATCCTCTATCTTATCCTATCCTCCATCCTATCCTATCCTCTATCGTATCCTATCCTCTATCCTATCCTATCCTCTATCATATCCTATCCTATCCTCTATCTTATCCTATCCTCTATCCCATCCTATCCTCCATCCTACCCAACCTCTATCGTATCCTATACTGTATCCTACCCTATCCTCTATCCTATCTTATCTTCTATCCTATCCTGTCCTCTATTCTATCCATCCTCTACATTATGATCTCCTCTATCCTATCCTATCCTATCCTCTATCCTATCCTATCCTCTATCCTATCCTCCATCCTATCCTATCCTCTGTCCTATCCTATCCTCTATCCTATCCTCTATCCTACCATATCCTCTTTCGTATCCTATCCTCTACCCTATCCAATCCCAGATCCTATCCTCTATCCTACCCTATCCAATCCCCTATCATATCTTCTATCCTATCCTATTCTCTATCCTATCCGATCCCCTACCTTATCCTCTATCCTATCTTATCCTCTATCCTATCCTATACTCAATCCTATCCTACCCTCTATCGTATCCTATCCTCTATTGTATTATATCCTCTATAATATCGTATCCTCTATCATATCCTATCCTCTTTCTATAATATTATCTATCCTATCCTATCCTATCCTCTATCCTATCCTATCATCTATCCTATCCTATCCTCTACCCTATCCAATCCCACATCCTATCCTCTATCCTATCCTATCCAATCCCCTATCCTATCCTCTATCCTATCCTAACCTCTATCCTAACCTATCCTCAAACCTATCCTATCATATCCTCTATCCTATCCTATCCTATTATCTATGCTATCGTATCCTCAATCCTATCCTATCCTCAATCCTATCCTATACTCTATCCTATCCTATACTCTATCCTATCGTATCCTCTATCCTATCCTCTATCCAATCCTATACTCTATCCTATCCTATCCTCAATAATATCGTATCCTTCATCCTATCCTATTCTGTATCCCTTCCAGTATCCTGTCCTCTATCCTATCCTGTCCTCTGACCTGTCGTATCCACTAGTCCCTATCCTATCCTCTATCCTATCCTATCCAATCCCCTATCCTATCCTATCCAATCCCCTATCCTATCCTCTATCCTATCCTATGCTCTATCCTATCCTATCCTCTATCCTATCCTATACTCAATCCTATCCTACCCTCTATCGTATCCTATCCTCTATCGTATTATATCCTCTATAATATCGTATCCTCTATCATATCCTATCCTCTTTCCCATAATATTATCTATCCTATCCTATCCTCTATCCTATCCTATCCTCTATCCTATCCTATCCTCTATCCTATCCTATCCTCTACCCTATCCAATCCCACATCCTATCCTCTATCCTATCCTATCCAATCCCCTATCCTATCCTCTATCCTATCCTATCCTATCCTCTATCGTCTCCTATCCTCTATCCTATCCAATCCCCTATCATATACTTTATCATATTCTCTATCCTATCCTCTATCCTATCGTATCCTCTATCCTATCCAATCCCCTATCATATCCTCTATCCTCTATAATATCGTATCCTGTTTCATCTATCATCTATCATATAATATCATCTATCCTATCCTATTCCCTATCCTACCCTATCCTCTATCGTATCCTATCCTCTACCCTATCCAATCCCACATCCTATCCTCTATCCTACCCTATCCAATCCCCTATCCTATCTTCTATCCTATCCTATTCTCTACCCTATCCGATCCCCTACCTTATCCTCTATCCTATCTTATCCTCTATCCTATCCTATACTCAATCCTATCCTACCCTCTATCCTATCCTATCCTCTATCCCATCCTATCCTCTATCCTATCCTATCCTCTATCGTATACTATCCTCTATCCTATCCTATCCTCTACGGTATCCTACCATCTATCCTGTCCTATCTTCTATCACATCCTATCCTCTCTCCTTTCGTATCCTCTATCTTATCCTATCCTCCATCCTATCCTATCCTCTATCGTATCCTATCCTCTATCCTATCCTATCCTCTATCATATCCTATCCTATCCTCTATCTTATCCTATCCTCTATCCCATCCTATCCTCCATCCTACCCAACCTCTATCGTATCCTATACTGTATCCTATCCTATCCTCTATCATATCCTACACTCTATCCCATCCTATCGTCTATCCTATCCGATCCTCTATCCTATCCTCTCAGCTATCCTATCCTATCCTCTATCGTATCCTACCATCTATCCTATCCTATCCTCTATCCCATCCTATCCTCTATCCCATCCTATCCTCTATCCTATCCCATCCTCTATCCTATCCTATCCTCTATCTCATCCTATCCTCTATCCTATCCTATCCTCTATCATATACTATCCTCTATCCTATCCTATCCTCTATCTCATCCTATCCTCTATTCCATCCTATCCTCCATCCTATCCTATCCTCTATACTATCCTATCCTCTATCCTATCCTATCATCTATCCTATACAATCCTCTATCCTATACAATCCTCTATCCTATCCTATCCTGTATCCTATCCTATCCTCTATCGTATCCTATCCTCTATCATATCCTATTCCTCTATCCTATCCTATCCTCCATCCTACCCTATCCTCTATGCTATTCTATCCTCTATCCCATCCTATACTCTACCGTATTCTACCATCTATCCTATCCTATCCTCTATCTTATCCTATCCTCTATCCCATCCTATCCTCCATCTTATCCTATCCTCTATCCCATCCTATCCTCCATCCTATCCTATCCTCTATCCAATCCTATCCTCTATCGTATCCTATCCTTTATCCTATCCTATCCTCTATCCTATTCTATCCTCTATCTTATCCTATCCTCTATCCTATCCAATCTTCTATCGCATCCTCTATCCTCTCCTCTATCCTATCCTCTATCCTATCCTATCCTCAATCCTATCCTATCCCCTATACTATCCTATCCTCTATCCTATCCTATCATCTATCCTATACAATCCTCTATCCTATACAATCCTCTATCCTATCCTATCCTGTATCCTATCCTATCCTCTATCCTATCCTCTATCCTATCCTCTATCCTATCCTATCCTGTATGCTATTCTATCCTGTATCATATCCTATACTCTACCGTATTCTACCATCTATCCTATCCTATCCTCTATCATATCCTATCGTCTATCCTATCCTATCCTCTAACTTATCCTATCCTCTATCCCATCCTATCCTCCATCCTATCCTCCATCCTATCCTATCCTCTATCGTATCCTATCCTCTATCCTATCCTATCCTCTATCCTATCCTCTCAGCTATCCTATCCTATCCTCTATCGTATCCTACCATCTATCCTATCCTATCCTCTATCCCATCCTATCCTCCATCCCATCCTATCCTCTATCCTATCCCATCCTCTATCCTATCCTATCCTCTATCATATCCTATCCTCTATCCTATCCTATCCTCTATCTCATCCTATCCTCTATCCTATCCTATCCTCTATCATATACTATCCTCTATCCTATCCTATCCTCTATCTCATCCTATCCTCTATTCCATCCTATCCTCCATCCTATCCTATCCTCTAACCTATTCTACCCTCTATCCAATCCTATCCTCTATCCTATCCTATCCTATATCCTATCCTATCCTCTATCCTATCCTATCCTCTATCCTATCCTATCCTCTATCTTATCCTATCCTCTATCCCATCCTACCCTCCATCTTATCCTATCCTCTATCCCATCTTATCCTCCATCCTAACCTATCCACTATCCCATCCTATCCTCTATCCTATTCTACCCTCTATCTAAACCTATCCTCTATGATATCCTATCCTCTATCCAATCCTATCCTCTATCGTATCCTATCCTCTATCCTATCCTATCCTCTATCCTATCCTCTCAGCTTTCCTATCCTATCCTCTATCGTATCCTACCATCTATCCTATCCTATCCTCTATCCCATCCTATCCTCTATCCCATCCTATCCTCTATCCTATCCCATCCTCTATCCTATCCTATCCTCTATCATATCCTATCCTCTATCCTATCCTATCCTCTATCTCATCCTATCCTCTATCCTATCCTATCCTCTATCATATACTATCCTCTATCCTATCCTATCCTCTATCTCATCCTATCCTCTATTCCATCCTATCCTCCATCCTATCCTATCCTCTAACCTATTCTACCCTCTATCCAATCCTATCCTCTATCCTATCCTATCCTATATCCTATCCTATCCTCTATCCTATCCTATCCTCTATCCTATCCTATCCTCTATCTTATCCTATCCTCTATCCCATCCTACCCTCCATCTTATCCTATCCTCTATCCCATCTTATCCTCCATCCTAACCTATCCACTATCCCATCCTATCCTCTATCCTATTCTACCCTCTATCTAAACCTATCCTCTATGATATCCTATCCTCTATCCAATCCTATCCTCTATCGTATCCTATCCTTTATCCAATCCTATCTTCTATCTTATCCTATCCTCTATCCCATCCTATCCTCCATCCTACCCAACCTCTATCGTATCCTATCCTGTATCCTATCCTATCCTCTATCATATCCTACACTCTATCCTATCCTATCGTCTATCCTATCCGATCCTCTATCCTATCCTCTCAGCTATCCTATCCTATCCTCTATCGTATCCTACCATCTATCCTATCCTATCCTCTATCCCATCCTATCCTCTATCCCATCCTATCCTCTATCCTATCCCATCCTCTATCCTATCCTATCCTCTATCATATCCTATCATCTATTCTATCCTATCCTCTATCGCATCCTATCCTCTATCCTATCCTATCCTCTATCATATCCTATCCTCTATCCTATCCTATCCTCTATCCCATCCTATCCTCTATCCCATCCTATCCTCTATCCTATCGCATCCTCTATCCTATCCTATCCTCTATCATATCCTATCCTCTATCCTATCCTATCCTCTATCGTATCCTATCCTCTATCATATCCTATTCCTCTATCCTATCCTATCCTCCATCCTACCCTATCCTCTATGCTATTCTATCCTCTATCCCATTCTATACTCTACCGTATTCTACCATCTATCCTATCCTATCCTCTATCTTATCCTATCCTCTATCCCATCCTATCCTCCATCTTATCCTATCCTCTATCCCATCCTATCCTCCATCCTATCCTATCCTCTATCCAATCCTATCCTCTATCGTATCCTATCCTTTATCCTATCCTATCCTCTATCCTATTCTATCCTCTATCTTATCCTATCCTCTATCCTATCCAATCTTCTATCGCATCCTCTATCCTCTCCTCTATCCTATCCTCTATCCTATCCTATCCTCAATCCTATCCTATCCCCTATACTATCCTATCCTCTATCCTATCCTATCATCTATCCTATACAATCCTCTATCCTATACAATCCTCTATCCTATCCTATCCTGTATCCTATCCTATCCTCTATCCTATCCTCTATCCTATCCTCTATCCTATCCTATCCTGTATGCTATTCTATCCTGTATCATATCCTATACTCTACCGTATTCTACCATCTATCCTATCCTATCCTCTATCATATCCTATCGTCTATCCTATCCTATCCTCTAACTTATCCTATCCGCTATCCCATCCTATCCTCCATCCTATCCTCCATCCTATCCTATCCTCTATCGTATCCTATCCTCTATCCTATCCTATCCTCTATCCTATCCTCTCAGCTATCCTATCCTATCCTCTATCGTATCCTACCATCTATCCTATCCTATCCTCTATCCCATCCTATCCTCCATCCCATCCTATCCTCTATCCTATCCCATCCTCTATCCTATCCTATCCTCTATCATATCCTATCCTCTATCCTATCCTATCCTCTATCTCATCCTATCCTCTATCCTATCCTATCTTCTATCATATACTATCCTCTATTCTCTATCCTATCCTGTCCTGTATCCTATAATATCCTCTATCCTATCCAATCCTCTGTTCTATAATATCCTCTGTTCTATAATGTCCTCTATCCTTTCAAATCCTCTATATTATCCTCTATCCTGTCCTATCCTCAATAATATCCTGTATCCTATCCAATCCTCAATGCTATCCTATCCTCTATCCTATCGTATCCTCTATCCTATCGCATCCTCTATCCTCTCCTCTATCCTATCCTCTATCCTATCCTATCCTCAATCCTATCCTATCCCCTATACTATCCTATCCTCTATCCTATCCTATCATCTATCCTATACAATCCTCTATCCTATACAATCCTCTATCCTATCCTATCCTGTATCCTATCCTATCCTCTATCCTATCCTCTATCCTATCCTATCCTGTATGCTATTCTATCCTGTATCATATCCTATACTCTACCGTATTCTACCATCTATCCTATCCTATCCTCTATCATATCCTATCGTCTATCCTATCCTATCCTCTAACTTATCCTATCCTCTATCCCATCCTATCCTCTATCCCATCCTATCCTCTATCCTATCGCATCCTCTATCCTATCCTATCCTCTATCATATCCTATCCTCTATCCCATCCTATCCTCCATCCTATCCTCCATCCTATCCTATCCTCTATCGTATCCTATCCTCTATCCTATCCTATCCTCTATCCTATCCTCTCAGCTATCCTATCCTATCCTCTATCATATCCTATCATCTATCCTATCCTATCCTCTATCGCATCCTATCCTCTATCCTATCCTATCCTCTATCATATCCTATCCTCTATCCTATCCTATCCTCTATCCCATCCTATCCTCTATCCCATCCTATCCTCTATCCTATCGCATCCTCTATCCTATCCTATCCTCTATCATATCCTATCCTCTATCCTATAGTATCCTCTATCGTATCCTATCCTCTATCATATCCTATTCCTCTATCCTATCCTATCCTCCATCCTACCCTATCCTCTATGCTATTCTATCCTCTATCCCATCCTATACTCTACCGTATTCTACCATCTATCCTATCCTATCCTCTATCTTATCCTATCCTCTATCCCATCCTATCCTCCATCTTATCCTATCCTCTATCCCATCCTATCCTCCATCCTATCCTATCCTCTATCCAATCCTATCCTCTATCGTATCCTATCCTTTATCCTATCCTATCCTCTATCCTATTCTATCCTCTATCTTATCCTATCCTCTATCCTATCCAATCTTCTATCGCATCCTCTATCCTCTCCTCTATCCTATCCTCTATCCTATCCTATCCTCAATCCTATCCTATCCCCTATACTATCCTATCCTCTATCCTATCCTATCATCTATCCTATACAATCCTCTATCCTATACAATCCTCTATCCTATCCTATCCTGTATCCTATCCTATCCTCTATCCTATCCTCTATCCTATCCTCTATCCTATCCTATCCTGTATGCTATTCTATCCTGTATCATATCCTATACTCTACCGTACTCTACCATCTATCCTATCCTATCCTCTATCATATCCTATCGTCTATCCTATCCTATCCTCTAACTTATCCTATCCTCTATCCCATCCTATCCTCCATCCTATCCTCCATCCTATCCTATCCTCTATCGTATCCTATCCTCTATCCTATCCTATCCTCTATCCTATCCTCTCAGCTATCCTATCCTATCCTCTATCGTATCCTACCATCTATCCTATCCTATCCTCTATCCCATCCTATCCTCCATCCCATCCTATCCTCTATCCTATCCCATCCTCTATCCTATCCTATCCTCTATCATATCCTATCCTCTATCCTATCCTATCCTCTATCTCATCCTATCCTCTATCCTATCCTATCCTCTATCATATACTATCCTCTATTCTCTATCCTATCCTGTCCTGTATCCTATAATATCCTCTATCCTATCCAATCCTCTGTTCTATAATATCCTCTGTTCTATAATGTCCTCTATCCTTTCAAATCCTCTATATTATCCTGTATCCTGTCCTATCCTCAATAATATCCTGTATCCTATCCAATCCTCTATGCTATCCTATCCTCTATCCTATCGTATCCTCTATCCTATCGCATCCTCAATCCTATCCTATCCTCAATCCTATCGCATACTCTATCCTATCCTACCCTCTGTCCTATCATATCCTCTATCCTATCCTATCCTCTATCCTGTCCTATCCTCTATCCTATCCTATCCTCTATCCTGTCCTATTCTCTATCCTATCCAGTCCTGTATACTATAATATCCTGTATCCTATCCTATCCTCTATCCTGTCCTATCCTCTATCCTATCCTATCCTCTATCCTATCCCATCCTCTATCCTATCCTATCCTCTATCATATCCTATCATCTATCCTATCCTATCCTCTATCGCATCCTATCCTCTATCCTATCCTATCCTCTATCATATCCTATCCTCTATCCTATCCTATCCTCTATCCCATCCTATCCTCTATCCCATCCTATCCTCTATCCTATCGCATCCTCTATCCTATCCTATCCTCTATCATATCCTATCCTCTATCCTATCCTATCCTCTATCGTATCCTATCCTCTATCATATCCTATTCCTCTATCCTATCCTATCCTCCATCCTACCCTATCCTCTATGCTATTCTATCCTCTATCCCATCCTATACTCTACCGTATTCTACCATCTATCCTATCCTATCCTCTATCTTATCCTATCCTCTATCCCATCCTATCCTCCATCTTATCCTATCCTCTATCCCATCCTATCCTCCATCCTATCCTATCCTCTATCCAATCCTATCCTCTATCGTATCCTATCCTTTATCCTATCCTATCCTCTATCCTATTCTATCCTCTATCTTATCCTATCCTCTATCCTATCCAATCTTCTATCGCATCCTCTATCCTCTCCTCTATCCTATCCTCTATCCTATCCTATCCTCAATCCTATCCTATCCCCTATACTATCCTATCCTCTATCCTATCCTATCATCTATCCTATACAATCCTCTATCCTATACAATCCTCTATCCTATCCTATCCTGTATCCTATCCTATCCTCTATCCTATCCTCTATCCTATCCTCTATCCTATCCTATCCTGTATGCTATTCTATCCTGTATCATATCCTATACTCTACCGTATTCTACCATCTATCCTATCCTATCCTCTATCATATCCTATCGTCTATCCTATCCTATCCTCTAACTTATCCTATCCTCTATCCCATCCTATCCTCCATCCTATCCTCCATCCTATCCTCCATCCTATCCTATCCTCTATCGTATCCTATCCTCTATCCTATCCTATCCTCTATCCTATCCTCTCAGCTATCCTATCCTATCCTCTATCGTATCCTACCATCTATCCTATCCTATCCTCTATCCCATCCTATCCTCCATCCCATCCTATCCTCTATCCTATCCCATCCTCTATCCTATCCTATCCTCTATCATATCCTATCCTCTATCCTATCCTATCCTCTATCTCATCCTATCCTCTATCCTATCCTATCCTCTATCATATACTATCCTCTATTCTCTATCCTATCCTGTCCTGTATCCTATAATATCCTGTATCCTATCCTATCCTCTATCCTGTCCTATCCTCTATCCTATCCTATCCTGTATCCTATAATATCCTCCATCCTGTCCTATCCTCTATCCTATCCTATCCTCTATCCTATCCTATCATCTATCCTATCCTATCCTCTACCCTATCCAATCCCACATCCTATCCTCTATCCTATCCTATCCAATCCCCTATCCTATCCTCTATCCTATCCTAACCTCTATCCTAACCTATCCTCAAACCTATCCTATCATATCCTCTATCCTATCCTATCCTATTATCTATGCTATCGTATCCTCAATCCTATCCTATCCTCAATCCTATCCTATACTCTATCCTATCCTATACTCTATCCTATCGTATCCTCTATCCTATCCTCTATCCAATCCTATACTCTATCCTATCCTATCCTCAATAATATCGTATCCTTCATCCTATCCTATTCTGTATCCCTTCCAGTATCCTGTCCTCTATCCTATCCTGTCCTCTGACCTGTCGTATCCACTAGTCCCTATCCTATCCTCTATCCTATCCTATCCAATCCCCTATCCTATCCTATCCAATCCCCTATCCTATCCTCTATCCTATCCTATGCTCTATCCTATCCTATCCTCTATCCTATCCTATACTCAATCCTATCCTACCCTCTATCGTATCCTATCCTCTATCGTATTATATCCTCTATAATATCGTATCCTCTATCATATCCTATCCTCTTTCCCATAATATTATCTATCCTATCCTATCCTCTATCCTATCCTATCCTCTATCCTATCCTATCCTCTATCCTATCCTATCCTCTACCCTATCCAATCCCACATCCTATCCTCTATCCTATCCTATCCAATCCCCTATCCTATCCTCTATCCTATCCTATCCTATCCTCTATCGTCTCCTATCCTCTATCCTATCCAATCCCCTATCATATACTTTATCATATTCTCTATCCTATCCTCTATCCTATCGTATCCTCTATCCTATCCAATCCCCTATCATATCCTCTATCCTCTATAATATCGTATCCTGTTTCATCTATCATCTATCATATAATATCATCTATCCTATCCTATTCCCTATCCTACCCTATCCTCTATCGTATCCTATCCTCTACCCTATCCAATCCCACATCCTATCCTCTATCCTACCCTATCCAATCCCCTATCCTATCTTCTATCCTATCCTATTCTCTACCCTATCCGATCCCCTACCTTATCCTCTATCCTATCTTATCCTCTATCCTATCCTATACTCAATCCTATCCTACCCTCTATCCTATCCTATCCTCTATCCCATCCTATCCTCTATCCTATCCTATCCTCTATCGTATACTATCCTCTATCCTATCCTATCCTCTACGGTATCCTACCATCTATCCTGTCCTATCTTCTATCACATCCTATCCTCTCTCCTTTCGTATCCTCTATCTTATCCTATCCTCCATCCTATCCTATCCTCTATCGTATCCTATCCTCTATCCTATCCTATCCTCTATCATATCCTATCCTATCCTCTATCTTATCCTATCCTCTATACCATCCTATCCTCCATCCTACCCAACCTCTATCGTATCCTATACTGTATCCTATCCTATCCTCTATCATATCCTACACTCTATCCTATCCTATCGTCTATCCTATCCGATCCTCTATCCTATCCTCTCAGCTATCCTATCCTATCCTTTATCATATCCTATCCTCTATCCTATCCTATCCTCTATCCCATCCTATCCTCTATCCCATCCTATCCTCTATCCTATCGCATCCTCTATCCTATCCTATCCTCTATCATATCCTATCCTCTATCCTATCCTATCCTCTATCGTATCCTATCCTCTATCATATCCTATTCCTCTATCCTATCCTATCCTCCATCCTACCTTATCCTCTATGCTATTCTATCCTCTATCCCATCCTATACTCTACCGTATTCTACCATCTATCCTATCCTATCCTCTATCTTATCCTATCCTCTATCCCATCCTATCCTCCATCTTATCCTATCCTCTATCCCATCCTATCCTCCATCCTATCCTATCCTCTATCCAATCCTATCCTCTATCGTATCCTATCCTTTATCCTATCCTATCCTCTATCCTATTCTATCCTCTATCTTATCCTATCCTCTATGCTATCCAATCTTCTATCGCATCCTCTATCCTCTCCTCTATCCTATCCTCTATCCTATCCTATCCTCAATCCTATCCTATCCCCTATACTATCCTATCCTCTATCCTATCCTATCATCTATCCTATACAATCCTCTATCCTATACAATCCTCTATCCTATCCTATCCTGTATCCTATCCTATCCTCTATCCTATCCTCTATCCTATCCTCTATCCTATCCTATCCTGTATGCTATTCTATCCTGTATCATATCCTATACTCTACCGTATTCTACCATCTATCCTATCCTATCCTCTATCATATCCTATCGTCTAACCTATCCTATCCTCTAACTTATCCTATCCTCTATCCCATCCTATCCTCCATCCTATCCTCCATCCTATCCTATCCTCTATCGTATCCTATCCTCTATCCTATCCTATCCTCTATCCTATCCTCTCAGCTATCCTATCCTATCCTCTATCGTATCCTACCATCTATCCTATCCTATCCTCTATCCCATCCTATCCTCCATCCCATCCTATCCTCTATCCTATCCCATCCTCTATCCTATCCTATCCTCTATCATATCCTATCCTCTATCCTATCCTATCCTCTATCTCATCCTATCCTCTATCCTATCCTATCCTCTATCATATACTATCCTCTATCCTATCCTATCCTCTATCTCATCCTATCCTCTATTCCATCCTATCCTCCATCCTATCCTATCCTCTAACCTATTCTACCCTCTATCCAATCCTATCCTCTATCCTATCCTATCCTATATCCTATCCTATCCTCTATCCTATCCTATCCTCTATCCTATCCTATCCTCTATCTTATCCTATCCTCTATCCCATCCTACCCTCCATCTTATCCTATCCTCTATCCCATCTTATCCTCCATCCTAACCTATCCACTATCCCATCCTATCCTCTATCCTATTCTACCCTCTATCTAAACCTATCCTCTATGATATCCTATCCTCTATCCAATCCTATCCTCTATCGTATCCTATCCTCTATCCTATCCTATCCTCTATCCTATCCTCTCAGCTTTCCTATCCTATCCTCTATCGTATCCTACCATCTATCCTATCCTATCCTCTATCCCACCCTATCCTCTATCCCATCCTATCCTCTATCCTATCCCATCCTCTATCCTATCCTATCCTCTATCATATCCTATCCTCTATCCTATCCTATCCTCTATCTCATCCTATCCTCTATCCTATCCTATCCTCTATCATATACTATCCTCTATCCTATCCTATCCTCTATCTCATCCTATCCTCTATTCCATCCTATCCTCCATCCTATCCTATCCTCTAACCTATTCTACCCTCTATCCAATCCTATCCTCTATCCTATCCTATCCTATATCCTATCCTATCCTCTATCCTATCCTATCCTCTATCCTATCCTATCCTCTATCTTATCCTATCCTCTATCCCATCCTACCCTCCATCTTATCCTATCCTCTATCCCATCTTATCCTCCATCCTAACCTATCCACTATCCCATCCTATCCTCTATCCTATTCTACCCTCTATCTAAACCTATCCTCTATGATATCCTATCCTCTATCCAATCCTATCCTCTATCGTATCCTATCCTTTATCCAATCCCATCTTCTATCTTATCCTATCCTCTATCCCATCCTATCCTCCATCCTACCCAACCTCTATCGTATCCTATCCTGTATCCTATCCTATCCTCTATCATATCCTACACTCTATCCTATCCTATCGTCTATCCTATCCGATCCTCTATCCTATCCTCTCAGCTATCCTATCCTATCCTCTATCGTATCCTACCATCTATCCTATCCTATCCTCTATCCCATCCTATCCTCTATCCCATCCTATCCTCTATCCTATCCCATCCTCTATCCTATCCTATCCTCTATCATATCCTATCATCTATCCTATCCTATCCTCTATCGCATCCTATCCTCTATCCTATCCTATCCTCTATCATATCCTATCCTCTATCCTATCCTATCCTCTATCCCATCCTATCCTCTATCCCATCCTATCCTCTATCCTATCGCATCCTCTATCCTATCCTATCCTCTATCATATCCTATCCTCTGTCCTATCCTATCCTCTATCGTATCCTATCCTCTATCATATCCTATTCCTCTATCCTATCCTATCCTCCATCCTACCCTATCCTCTATGCTATTCTATCCTCTATCCCATCCTATACTCTACCGTATTCTACCATCTATCCTATCCTATCCTCTATCTTATCCTATCCTCTATCCCATCCTATCTTCCATCTTATCCTATCCTCTATCCCATCCTATCCTCCATCCTATCCTATCCTCTATCCAATCCTATCCTCTATCGTATCCTATCCATTATCCTATCCTATCCTCTATCCTATTCTATCCTCTATCTTATCCTATCCTCTATCCTATCCAATCTTCTATCGCATCCTCTATCCTCTCCTCTATCCTATCCTCTATCCTATCCTATCCTCAATCCTATCCTATCCCCTATACTATCCTATCCTCTATCCTATCCTATCATCTATCCTATACATTCCTCTATCCTATACAATCCTCTATCCTATCCTATCCTGTATCCTATCCTATCCTCTATCCTATCCTCTATCCTATCCTCTATCCTATCCTCTATCCTATCGTATCCTCTATCCTATCGCATCCTCAATCCTATCCTATCCTCAATCCTATCGCATACTCTATCCTATCCTACCCTCTGTCCTATCATATCCTCTATCCTATCCTATCCTCTATCCTGTCCTATCCTCTATCCTATCCTATCCTCTATCCTGTCCTATTCTCTATCCTATCCAGTCCTGTATACTATAATATCCTGTATCCTATCCTATCCTCTATCCTGTCCTATCCTCTATCCTATCCTATCCTGTATCCTATAATATCCTGCATCCTGTCCTATCCTCTATCCTATCCTATCCTCTATCCTATCGTATCCTCTATCCTATCCCATCCTCTATCCTAACCCATCCTCTATCCTATCCTATCCTCAATCCTATCCAACCCCCTATCCTATCCTATCCGCTAGCCTATCCTACCCTCTATCCTATCCTATCCGTTCCTCTATCCTATCCTATCCCGTTTCCTATAATATCCTCTATCCTATCCTATCCTCTATCCTATCCTATCCCCGATCATATCCTATCCTCCATCCTATCCTCTATTCTTATGCCATCCTCTTTCCTATCCTATTCTCTATCCTATACTATCCTGTATCCTATAATATCCTCTATACTATCCTATCCTCTATCCTATCCTATCCTCTATCCTATCCTATCCTCAATCCTATCCTATCCCCTATCCTATCCTATCCTATCCTCAATCCTATCCAATCCCCTATCCTATCCTATCCGCTATCCTATCCTACCCTCTATCCTATCCTATCCGACCCTCTATCCTATCCAATCCCCTATCCTATCCTCTATCCTATCCCATCCTATCCTCTATCGTCTCCTATCCCCTATCCAATCCTCTATCCTATCCAATCACCTATCCTATCCTCTATCCGATCCTATCCTCTATCCTATCCTATCCTCTATCCTATCCAATCCCCTATCCTATCCGTCTCTCCTATCCTATCCCCTATCCTATCCTATCCGCTATCCTATCCTATCCTCTATCCTATCCTATCCTCTATCCTATCCTATCCTCTATCCTATCCTATCCTCTATCCTATCCTATCCTCTATCCTATCCTATCCTAAATCCTATCCGATCCTCAATACTATCCTATCCTCTATCCTATCCTATCCTCTTTCTTCTATCCTATTATTCTTTCTTCAATCCTATATCTTCTATCGTCTCCTGTATCCTATCCCATCCTCTGCCCTATCCTATACTCTATCCTATCATATCCTCTATCCTATCCTATAATATCCTCTATTCTATACAATCCTCTATCCTACCCTGTATCATATGCTATCCTCAATCCTATCCTATTCTACCCTCTATCCTATCCTATCCTCTACGCTATCCTAACCTCTATACTACCCTATCCTCTTTAATATCGTATCCTCTATCCTGTCCTATCCTCTATCCTATCCTATCCTCTATCCTATCCCATCCTCTATCCTATCCCATCCTCTATCCTACCCTACCCTCTATCCTATCCTATCCTGTATCCTATAATATCCTATATCCTATCCTATCCTCTATCCTATCCTATCCTCTATCCTATCCTATCGTCCATCCTATCCTATCCTCTATCCTATCCTATCCTTTATCCTATCCTATCCTCTATCCTATCCTATCCTCTATCCTATCCAATCCTCTGTTCTATAATATCCTCTGTTCTATAATGTCCTCTATCCTATCAAATCCTCTATATTATCCTCTATCCTGTCCTATCCTCAATAATATCCTGTATCCTATCCAATCCTCTATGCTATCCTATCCTCTATCCTATCGTATCCTCTATCCTATCGCATCCTCAATCCTATCCTATCCTCAATCCTATCGCATACTCTATCCTATCCTACCCTCTGTCCTATCATATCCTCTATCCTATCCTATCCTCTATCCTGTCCTATCCTCTATCCTATCCTATCCTCTATCCTGTCCTATTCTCTATCCTATCCTGTCCTGTATCCTATAATATCCTCTATCCTATCCTATCCTCGATCCTATCCTATCCTCCATCCTATCCTATCCTCTATTCTATCCTATCCTCTATCCTATCCTATCCTCTGTCCTATCATATCCTCTATCCTATAGTATCCACTATCCTATCCTATCCTCTATCCTATCCTATCCTCAATCCTATCATATCCTCTATCATATCCTATCGTTTATCCTATTCTATACTGTATCCTATACTATCCGCTATCCTATCCTATCCTCTATCCTATCCTATCCTCTATCCAACGAATCCCCTATCCTATCCTCTATCGGATCCTATACTCTATTATATCCTATCCTGTATCCTATCCTATCCTCTATCTTATCCTATCCTCTATCCTATCCAATCACTTCTCCTATATCCTATCCGATCCTATACTCTAACCTATCCAATCACCTATCCTATCCTCTATCCTATCCTATCCTTTATCCTATTCTATACTCTATCCTATCCTATCCGCTATCCTATCGTATCCTCTATCCTATCCTATCCTCTATCCAACGAATCCCCTATCCTATCCTCTATCGGATCCTATCCTCTATTATATCCTATCCTGTATCCTATCCTATCCTCTATCTTATCCTATCCTCTATCCAATCCAATCACCTATTCTATCCTCTATCCGATCCTATCCTCTATCCTATCCAATCACCTATCCTATCCTCTATCCGATCCTATCCTCTATCCTATCCTATCCTCTATCCTATCCAATCCCCTATCCTATCCGTCTCTCCTATCCTATCCCCTATCCTATCCTATCCGCTATCCTATCCTATCCTCTATCCTATCCTATCCTCTATCCTATCCCATCCTCTATCCTATCCCATCCTCTATCCTACCCTACCCTCTATCCTATCCTATCCTGTATCCTATAATATCCTATATCCTATCCTATCCTCTATCCTATCCTATCCTCTATCCTATCCTATCGTCCATCCTATCCTATCCTCTATCCTATCCTATCCTCTATCCTATCCTATCCTCTATCCTATCCTATCCTCTATCCTATCCAATCCTCTGTTCTATAATATCCTCTGTTCTATAATGTCCTCTATCCTATCAAATCCTCTATATTATCCTCTATCCTGTACTATCCTCAATAATATCCTGTATCCTATCCAATCCTCTATGCTATCCTATCCTCTCTCCTATTGTATCCTCTATCCTATCGCATCCTCAATCCTATCCTATCCTCAATCCTATCGCATACTCTATCCTATCCTACCCTCTGTCCTATCATATCCTCTATCCTATCCTATCCTCTATCCTGTCCTATCCTCTATCCTATCCTATCCTCTATCCTGTCCTATTCTCTATCCTATCCTGTCCTGTATCCTATAATATCCTCTATCCTATCCTATCCTCGATCCTATCCTATCCTCCATCCTATCCTATCCTCTATTCTATCCTATCCTCTATCCTATCCTATCCTCTGTCCTATCATATCCTCTATCCTATAGTATCCACTATCCTATCCTATCCTCTATCCTATCCTATCCTCAATCCTATCATATCCTCTATCATATCCTATCGTTTATCCTATTCTATACTGTATCCTATACTATCCGCTATCCTATCCTATCCTCTATCCTATCCTATCCTCTATCCAACGAATCCCCTATCCTATCCTCTATCGGATCCTATACTCTATTATATCCTATCCTGTATCCTATCCTATCCTCTATCTTATCCTATCCTCTATCCTATCCAATCACTTATCCTATATCCTATCCGATCCTATACTCTAACCTATCCAATCACCTATCCTATCCTCTATCCTATCCTATCCTTTATCCTATTCTATACTCTATCCTATCCTATCCGCTATCCTATCGTATCCTCTATCCTATCCTATCCTCTATCCAACGAATCCCCTATCCTATCCTCTATCGGATCCTATCCTCTATTATATCCTATCCTCTATCCTATCCTATCCTCCATCTTATCCTATCCTCTATCCAATCCAATCACCTATTCTATCCTCTATCCGATCCTATCCTCTATCCTATCCAATCACCTATCCTATCCTCTATCCGATCCTATCCTCTATCCTATCCAATCCTCTGTTCTATAATATCCTCTGTTCTATAAAGTCCTCTATCCTATCCTCTATCCTGTCCTATCCTCAATCCTATCCTGTGTCCTATCCAATCCTCTATGCTATCCTATCCTCTATCCTATCGCATCCTCAATCCTATCCTATCCTCAATCCTATCCCATACTCTATCCTATCCTATCCTCTATCCTATCCTATCCTGTAATATATCGTATCCTCTATCCCATCCCATCCTCTGTCCTATCCTACCCTCCATCCTATCGTATCCTCTATCCTATCCCATCCTCTATCCTACCCTACCCTCTATCCTATCCTATCCTGTATCCTATAATATCCTATATCCTATCCTATACCCTATCCTATCCTATCTTCTATCCTATCCTAACCTCCATCCTATCCTATCCTCTATCCTATCCTATCCTCTATCCTATCCTATCCTCTATCCTATCCTATCTTCTATCCTATCCTATCCTCTATCCTATCGTATCCTCTATCCTATCCCATCCTCTATCCTAACCCATCCTCTATCCTATCCTATCCTCAATCCTATCCAATCCCCTATCCTATCCTATCCGCTAGCCTATCCTACCCTCTATCCTATCCTATCTGTTCCTCTATCCTATCCTATCCCGTTTCCTATAATATCCTCTATCCTATCCTATCCTCTATCCTATTCTATCCTCGATCATATCCTATCCTCCATCCTATCCTCTATTCTTATGCCATCCTCTTTCCTATCCTATTCTCTATCCTACACTATCCTGTATCCTATAATATCCTCTATACTATCCTATCCTCTATCCTATCCTATCCTCTATCCTATCCTATCCTCAATCCTATCCTATCCCCTATCCTATCCTATCCTATCCTCAATCCTATCCAATCATCTATCCTATCCTATCCGCTATCCTATCCTACCCTCTATCCTATCCTATCCGACACTCTATCCTATCCAATCCCCTATCCTATCCTCTATCCTATCCCATCCTATCCTCTATCATCTCCTATCCCCTATCCAATCCTCTATCCTATCCAATCACCTATCCTATCCTCTATCCGATCCTATCCTCTATCCTATCCTATCCTCTATCCTATCCAATCCCCTATCCTATCCGTCTCTCCTATCCTATCCTCTATCCTATCCTATCCTCTATCCTATCCTATCTTCTATCCTATCGTATCCTCTATCCTATCCCATCCTCTATCCTATCCCATCCTCTATCCTACACTACCCTCTATCCTATCCTATCCTGTTTCCTATAATATCCTCTATCCTATCCTATCCTCGATCCTATCCTATCCTCCATCCTATCCTATCCTCTATTCTATCCTATCCTCTATCCTAACCTATCCTCTGTCCTATCATATCCTCTATCCTATAGTATCCACTATCCTATCCTATCCTCTATCCTATCCTATCCTCAATCCTATCATATCCTCTATCCTATCCTATCGTTTATCCTATTCTATACTGTATCCTATCCTATCCGCTAGCCTATCCTACCCTCTATCCTATCCTATCCGATCCTCTATCCTATCCTATCCGGTTCCTATAATATCCTCTATCCTATCCTATCCTCTATCCTATCCTATCCTCGTTCCTATCCTATCCTCCATCCTATCCTATATTCTTATGCCATCCTCTTTCCTATCCTATTCTCTATCCTATACTATCCTGTATCCTATAATATCCTCTATACTATCCTATCCTCTTTCCTATCCTATCCTCTATCCTATCCTATTCTCTATCCTATCCTATCCTCTATCCTTTCCTATCTTCTATCCTATCCTATCCTCTATCCTATCCTATCCTCTATAGTATCCTATACTCTATCCTATCCTATCCTCTATCCTATCCAATCACCTATCCTATCCTATCCTCTATCCTATCCTATCCTCTATCCTATCCAATACTCTGTACTATAATGTCCTCTATCCTATCAAATCCTCTATCCTATCCTCTATCCTGTCCTATCCTCTATCCTATCCTATCCTCTATCCTGTCGTATTCTCTATCCTATCCTATCCTGTATCCTATAATATCCTGTACCCTACCCTATCCTATATCCTATCCTATCCTCTATCCTATCCTATCCTCTATCCTATCCTATCCTCCATCCTATCCTATCCTCTATCCTATCCTATCCTCTATCCTATCCTATCCTCTATCCTATCCAATCCTCTGTACTATAATGTCCTCCATCCTATCCTATCCTCTATCCTATCCTATCCTCTATCCTATCCGCTATCCTATCCTATCCTCTACCCTACAATGTCCTCTATCCTATCCAATCCCCTATCCTATCCTCTATCCTATACTATCCTCTGTCCTATCCTATTCTCTATACTATCCTCTATCCTATCCAATCCTCTATCCTATCCTATCCTCCATCCTATATTAACCTCTATCCTATCCAATCTTCTATCCTATCCTATCCTCTATTCTATCCTCTATCCTATCCTCTATCCTATCCTCTATCCTATCCTATCCTCAATCCTATCCTATCCCCTATCGTATCCTATCCTCTATCCTATCGTATCCTCTGTCCTATCCTATCCTCTATCCTACGATATCCTCTATACTATCCTCAATCCTATCCTCTATCCTATGCTATCCTCTATCCTATAATATCCTCTACCCTATCCTATCCTCTATCCTATCCACTCCTCTGTTATATCCTCTATCCTATCCACTATCCTACCCTATTCTCTACCCTATCCTATCCTCTATCATATCCAATCCCCAATCCTGTCCTCTATCCGATCCTATCCGCTATCCAATCCTATCCTCTATACTACAATGTCCTCTATCCTATCCAATCCCCTATCCTATCCTCTATCCTATCCTATCCTCTATCCTATCCTATCCTCTATCGTATCCTATCTTCTATCCTACCCAATCCCCAACTTATCCTCTATCCCGTCCTATCCTCTATACTATATTATCCTCTATCCTATCCCATACTCTATCCTATCCTATCCTCCATCCTATATTATCCTCTATCCTATCCAATCTTCTATCCTATCCTACCCTCTATTCTATCCTCTATCCTATACTATCCTCTATCCTATAATATCCTCTATCCTATTCTATCCTCTATCCTATAATATCCTCTACCCTATCCTATCCTCTATCCTACAATGTCCTCTATCCTATCCACTCCTCTGTTATATCCTCTATCCTATCCACTATCCTACCCTATTCTCTACCCTATCCTATCCTCTATCCTATCCTATCCTCTATCATATCCAATCCCCAATCCTGTCCTCTATCCTATCCTATCATCTATCCTATCCAATCCCCTACCCTTTCCTGTATCCCATCCTATCATCAATCCTATCCTATACTGTATTATATCCTATCCTCTATCCTATCCTCTATCATATCTTATCCTCTATCCTATCCTATCCTCTATCCTATAATATCAGCTATCCTATTCTATTCTCTATCCTATCCTATCCTATCCTCTATCGTATCCTATCCTCTATCCTATCCAATCCTATATCCTCTCCTCTATCATATCCTATCCTCTATCCGATTATATGCTCTATCCGATCCTATCCGCTATCCAATCCTATCCTCTACCCTACAATGTCCTCTATCCTATCCAATCCCCTATCCTATCCTCCATCCTATCATATCCTCTATCCTATCCTATCCTCTATCGTATCCTATCTTCTATCCTACCCAATCCCCAACTTATCCTCTATCCCGTCCTATCCTCTATACTATATTATCCTCTATCCTATCCCATACTCTATCCTATCCTATCCTCCATCCTATAATATCCTCTATCCTATCCAATCCTCTATCCCATCCAATCCTCTATCCTATCCTATCCTCCATCCTATATTATCCTCTATCCTATCCAATCTTCTATCCTATCCTACCCTCTATTCTATCCTCTATCCTATCCTATCCTCAATCCTATCCTAACCCCTATCCTATCCTATCCTCTATCCTATCGTATTCTCTGTCCTATCCTATCCTCTATCCTATCCTATCCACTATCCTATAATATCCTCTATCCTATCCTATCCTCCATCCTATAATATCCTCTAACCTATCCTACCCTCTATCCTATCCTATCCTGTTTCCTATAATATCCTCTATCCTATCCTATCCTTTATCCTATTCTATACTGTATCCTATACTATCCGCTATCCTATCCTATCCTCTATCCTATCCTATCCTCTATCCAACGAATCCCCTATCCTATCCTGTATCGGATCCTATACTCTATTATATCCTATCCTGTATCCTATCCTATCCTCTATCTTATCCTATCCTCTATCCTATCCAATCGCCTATCCTATATTCTATCCGATCCTATACTCTATCCTATCCAATCACCTATCCTATCCTCTATCCTATCCTATCCTTTATCCTATTCTATACTCTATCCTATCCTATCCGCTATCCTATCGTATCCTCTATCCTATAATATCCTCTATCCAACGAATCCCCTATCCTATCCTCTATCGGATCCTATCCTCTATTATATCCTATCCTCTATCCTATCCTATCCTCTATCTTATCCTATCCTCTATCCAATCCAATCACCTATCCTATATTCTATCCGATCCTATACTCTATCCTATCCAATCACCTATCCTATCCTCTATCCTATCCCATCCTCTATCCTACCCTACCGTCTATCCTATCCTATCCTGTTTCCCATAATATCCTCTATCCTATCCTATCCTCTATCCTATCCTATCCTCGATCCTATCCTATCCTCCATCCTATCCTATCCTCTATCCTATCCTATCCTCTATCCTATCCGCTATCCTATCCTATCCTCTACCCTACAATGTCCTCTATCCTATCCAATCCCCTATCCTATCCTCTATCCTATCCTATCCTCTGTCCTATCCTATTCTCTATACTATCCTCTATCCTATCCAATCCTCTATCCTATCCTATCCTCCATCCTATATTAACCTCTATCCTATCCAATCTTCTATCCTATCCTATCCTCTATTCTATCCTCTATCCTATCCTCTATCCTATCCTCTATCCTATCCTATCCTCAATCCTATCCTATCCCCTATCGTATCCTATCCTCTATCCTATCGTATCCTCTGTCCTATCCTATCCTCTATCCTATCCTATCCTCTATCCTATCCTATCGTCTATGCTATTCTATCCTCTGTCCTATCGTATCCTATATCCTATCGCATCCTCAATCCTATCCTATCCTCAATCCTATCCCATACTCTATCCTATCCCATCCTCTATCCTACCCTACCCTCTATCCTATCCTATCCTGTACCCTATAATATCCTATATCCTATCCTATCCTATCCTCTATCCTATCCAATCACCTATCCTATCCTCTATCCGATCCTATCCTCCATCCTATATTATCCTCTATCCTATCGTATCCTCTGTCCTATCCTATCCTCTATCCTATCCTATCCTCTATCCTATAATATCCTCTATCCTATCCTATCCTCCATCCTATAATATCCTCTATCCTATCCTACCCTCTATCCTATCCTATCCTCTATCCTATCCCATTCCTCTATCTAATCCTATCCTCTACCCTATCCTATCCTCTATCCTATCGTATCCTCCATCCTATCGTATCCTCTATCCTATCCCATCCTCTATCGTATCCTATCCTCTAGCCTATCCTATCCTCTATCCTACGATATCCTCTATACTATCCTCAATCCTATCCTCTATCCTATGCTATCCTCTATCCTATAATATCCTCTACCCTATCCTATCCTCTATCCTATCCACTCCTCTGTTATATCCTCTATCCTATCCACTATCCTACCCTATTCTCTACCCTATCCTATCCTCTATCATATCCAATCCCCAATCCTGTCCTCTATCCGATCCTATCCGCTATCCAATCCTATCCTCTACCCTACAATGTCCTCTATCCTATCCAATCCCCTATCCTATCCTCTATCCTATCCTATCCTCTATCCTATCCTATCCTCTATCGTATCCTATCTTCTATCCTACCCAATCCCCAACTTATCCTCTATCCCGTCCTATCCTCTATACTATATTATCCTCTATCCTATCCCATACTCTATCCCATCCTATCCTCCATCCTATATTATCCTCTATCCTATCCAATCTTCTATCCTATCCTACCCTCTATTCTATCCTCTATCCTATCCTATCCTCAATCCTATCCTAACCCCTATCCTATCCTATCCTCTATCCTATCGTATTCTCTGTCCTATCCTATCCTCTATCCTATCCTATCCACTATCCTATAATATCCTCTATCCTATCCTATCCTCCATCCTATAATATCCTCTATCCTATCCTACCCTCTATCCTATCCTATCCTCTATCCTATCCGATCCTCAATCCTATCCTATCCTCTATCCTATCCTATCCTCTATCCAACGAATCCCCTATACTATCCTCTATCGGATCCTATCCCGTTTCCTATAATATCCTCTATCCTATCCTATCCTCTATCCAACGAATCCCCTATCCTATCCTCTATCGGATCCTATCCCGTTTCCTATAATATCCTCTATTCTATCCTATCCTCTATCCTATCGTATCCTCTATCCTATCCTATCCTCTATCCTATCCTATCCTAAATCCTATCCGATCCTCAATCCTATCCTATCCTCTATCCTATCCTATCCTCTTTCTTCTATCCTATTATTCTTTCTTCAATCCTATATCTTCTATCATATCCTGTATCCTACCCCATCCTCTGCCCTATCCTATACTCTATCCTATCATATCCTCTATCCTATCCTATAATATCCTCTATTCTATACAATCCTCTATCCTACCCTGTATCCTATGCTATCCTCAATCCTATCCTATTCTACCCTCTATCCTATCCTATCCTCTACGCTATCCTAACCTCTATACTACCCTATCCTCTATAATATCGTATCCTCTATCCTGTCCTATCCTCTATCCTATCCTATCCTCTATCCTATCCCATCCTCTATCCTATCCCATCCTCTATCCTACCCTACCCTCTACCCTATCCTATCCTTAATCCTATAATATCCTATATCCTATCCTATCCTCTATCCTATCCTATCCTCCATCCTATCGTATCCTCTATCCTATCGCATCCTCAATCCTATCCTATCCTCAATCCTATCGCATACTCTATCCTATCCTACCCTCTGTCCTATCATATCCTCTATCCTATCCTCTATCCTGTCCTATCCTCTATCCTATCCTATCCTCTATCCTGTCCTATTCTCTATCCTATCCTGTCCTGTATCCTATAATATCCTGTATCCTATCCTATCCTCTATCCTGTCCTATCCTCTATCCTATCCTATCCTGTATCCTATAATATCCTGCATCCTGTCCTATCCTCTATCCTATCCTATCCTCTATCCTATCGTATCCTCTATCCTATCCCATCCTCTATCCTAACCCATCCTCTATCCTATCCTATCCTCAATCCTATCCAATCCCCTATCCTATCCTATCCGCTAGCCTATCCTACCCTCTATCCTATCCTATCCGTTCCTCTATCCTATCCTATCCCGTTTCCTATAATATCCTCTATCCTATCCTATCCTCTATCCTATCCTATCCTCGATCATATCCTATCCTCCATCCTATCCTCTATTCTTATGCCATCCTCTTTCCTATCCTATTCTCTATCCTATACTATCCTGTATCCTATAATATCCTCTATACTATCCTATCCTCTATCCTATCCTATCCTCTATCCTATCCTATCCTCAATCCTATCCTATCCTCAATCCTATCCTATCCCCTATCGTATCCTATCCTCTATCCTATCGTATCCTCTGTCCTATCCTATCCTCTATCCTATCCTATCCTCTATCCTATCCTATCGTCTATGCTATTCTATCCTCTGTCCTATCGTATCCTATATCCTATCGCATCCTCAATCCTATCCTATCCTCAATCCTATCCCATACTCTATCCTATCCCATCCTCTATCCTACCCTACCCTCTATCCTATCCTATCCTGTACCCTATAATATCCTATATCCTATCCTATCCTATCCTCTATCCTATCCAATCACCTATCCTATCCTCTATCCGATCCTATCCTCCATCCTATATTATCCTCTATCCTATCGTATCCTCTGTCCTATCCTATCCTCTATCCTATCCTATCCTCTATCCTATAATATCCTCTATCCTATCCTATCCTCCATCCTATAATATCCTCTATCCTATCCTACCCTCTATCCTATCCTATCCTCTATCCTATCCCATTCCTCTATCTAATCCTATCCTCTACCCTATCCTATCCTCTATCCTATCGTATCCTCCATCCTATCGTATCCTCTATCCTATCCCATCCTCTATCGTATCCTATCCTCTAGCCTATCCTATCCTCTATCCTACGATATCCTCTATACTATCCTCAATCCTATCCTCTATCCTATGCTATCCTCTATCCTATAATATCCTCTACCCTATCCTATCCTCTATCCTATCCACTCCTCTGTTATATCCTCTATCCTATCCACTATCCTACCCTATTCTCTACCCTATCCTATCCTCTATCATATCCAATCCCCAATCCTGTCCTCTATCCGATCCTATCCGCTATCCAATCCTATCCTCTACCCTACAATGTCCTCTATCCTATCCAATCCCCTATCCTATCCTCTATCCTATCCTATCCTCTATCCTATCCTATCCTCTATCGTATCCTATCTTCTATCCTACCCAATCCCCAACTTATCCTCTATCCCGTCCTATCCTCTATACTATATTATCCTCTATCCTATCCCATACTCTATCCCATCCTATCCTCCATCCTATATTATCCTCTATCCTATCCAATCTTCTATCCTATCCTACCCTCTATTCTATCCTCTATCCTATCCTATCCTCAATCCTATCCTAACCCCTATCCTATCCTATCCTCTATCCTATCGTATTCTCTGTCCTATCCTATCCTCTATCCTATCCTATCCACTATCCTATAATATCCTCTATCCTATCCTATCCTCCATCCTATAATATCCTCTATCCTATCCTACCCTCTATCCTATCCTATCCTCTATCCTATCCGATCCTCAATCCTATCCTATCCTCTATCCTATCCTATCCTCTATCCAACGAATCCCCTATACTATCCTCTATCGGATCCTATCCCGTTTCCTATAATATCCTCTATCCTATCCTATCCTCTATCCAACGAATCCCCTATCCTATCCTCTATCGGATCCTATCCCGTTTCCTATAATATCCTCTATTCTATCCTATCCTCTATCCTATCGTATCCTCTATCCTATCCTATCCTCTATCCTATCCTATCCTAAATCCTATCCGATCCTCAATCCTATCCTATCCTCTATCCTATCCTATCCTCTTTCTTCTATCCTATTATTCTTTCTTCAATCCTATATCTTCTATCATATCCTGTATCCTACCCCATCCTCTGCCCTATCCTATACTCTATCCTATCATATCCTCTATCCTATCCTATAATATCCTCTATTCTATACAATCCTCTATCCTACCCTGTATCCTATGCTATCCTCAATCCTATCCTATTCTACCCTCTATCCTATCCTATCCTCTACGCTATCCTAACCTCTATACTACCCTATCCTCTATAATATCGTATCCTCTATCCTGTCCTATCCTCTATCCTATCCTATCCTCTATCCTATCCCATCCTCTATCCTATCCCATCCTCTATCCTACCCTACCCTCTACCCTATCCTATCCTTAATCCTATAATATCCTATATCCTATCCTATCCTCTATCCTATCCTATCCTCCATCCTATCGTATCCTCTATCCTATCGCATCCTCAATCCTATCCTATCCTCAATCCTATCGCATACTCTATCCTATCCTACCCTCTGTCCTATCATATCCTCTATCCTATCCTCTATCCTGTCCTATCCTCTATCCTATCCTATCCTCTATCCTGTCCTATTCTCTATCCTATCCTGTCCTGTATCCTATAATATCCTGTATCCTATCCTATCCTCTATCCTGTCCTATCCTCTATCCTATCCTATCCTGTATCCTATAATATCCTGCATCCTGTCCTATCCTCTATCCTATCCTATCCTCTATCCTATCGTATCCTCTATCCTATCCCATCCTCTATCCTAACCCATCCTCTATCCTATCCTATCCTCAATCCTATCCAATCCCCTATCCTATCCTATCCGCTAGCCTATCCTACCCTCTATCCTATCCTATCCGTTCCTCTATCCTATCCTATCCCGTTTCCTATAATATCCTCTATCCTATCCTATCCTCTATCCTATCCTATCCTCGATCATATCCTATCCTCCATCCTATCCTCTATTCTTATGCCATCCTCTTTCCTATCCTATTCTCTATCCTATACTATCCTGTATCCTATAATATCCTCTATACTATCCTATCCTCTATCCTATCCTATCCTCTATCCTATCCTATCCTCAATCCTATCCTATCCTCAATCCTATCCTATCCCCTATCGTATCCTATCCTCTATCCTATCGTATCCTCTGTCCTATCCTATCCTCTATCCTATCCTATCCTCTATCCTATCCTATCGTCTATGCTATTCTATCCTCTGTCCTATCGTATCCTATATCCTATCGCATCCTCAATCCTATCCTATCCTCAATCCTATCCCATACTCTATCCTATCCCATCCTCTATCCTACCCTACCCTCTATCCTATCCTATCCTGTACCCTATAATATCCTATATCCTATCCTATCCTATCCTCTATCCTATCCAATCACCTATCCTATCCTCTATCCGATCCTATCCTCCATCCTATATTATCCTCTATCCTATCGTATCCTCTGTCCTATCCTATCCTCTATCCTATCCTATCCTCTATCCTATAATATCCTCTATCCTATCCTATCCTCCATCCTATAATATCCTCTATCCTATCCTACCCTCTATCCTATCCTATCCTCTATCCTATCCCATTCCTCTATCTAATCCTATCCTCTACCCTATCCTATCCTCTATCCTATCGTATCCTCCATCCTATCGTATCCTCTATCCTATCCCATCCTCTATCGTATCCTATCCTCTAGCCTATCCTATCCTCTATCCTACGATATCCTCTATACTATCCTCAATCCTATCCTCTATCCTATGCTATCCTCTATCCTATAATATCCTCTACCCTATCCTATCCTCTATCCTATCCACTCCTCTGTTATATCCTCTATCCTATCCACTATCCTACCCTATTCTCTACCCTATCCTATCCTCTATCATATCCAATCCCCAATCCTGTCCTCTATCCGATCCTATCCGCTATCCAATCCTATCCTCTACCCTACAATGTCCTCTATCCTATCCAATCCCCTATCCTATCCTCTATCCTATCCTATCCTCTATCCTATCCTATCCTCTATCGTATCCTATCTTCTATCCTACCCAATCCCCAACTTATCCTCTATCCCGTCCTATCCTCTATACTATATTATCCTCTATCCTATCCCATACTCTATCCCATCCTATCCTCCATCCTATATTATCCTCTATCCTATCCAATCTTCTATCCTATCCTACCCTCTATTCTATCCTCTATCCTATCCTATCCTCAATCCTATCCTAACCCCTATCCTATCCTATCCTCTATCCTATCGTATTCTCTGTCCTATCCTATCCTCTATCCTATCCTATCCACTATCCTATAATATCCTCTATCCTATCCTATCCTCCATCCTATAATATCCTCTATCCTATCCTACCCTCTATCCTATCCTATCCTCTATCCTATCCGATCCTCAATCCTATCCTATGCTCTATCCTATCCTATCCTCTATCCAACGAATCCCCTATACTATCCTCTATCGGATCCTATCCCGTTTCCTATAATATCCTCTATCCTATCCTATCCTCTATCCAACGAATCCCCTATCCTATCCTCTATCGGATCCTATCCCGTTTCCTATAATATCCTCTATTCTATCCTATCCTCTATCCTATCGTATCCTCTATCCTATCCTATCCTCTATCCTATCCTATCCTAAATCCTATCCGATCCTCAATCCTATCCTATCCTCTATCCTATCCTATCCTCTTTCTTCTATCCTATTATTCTTTCTTCAATCCTATATCTTCTATCATATCCTGTATCCTACCCCATCCTCTGCCCTATCCTATACTCTATCCTATCATATCCTCTATCCTATCCTATAATATCCTCTATTCTATACAATCCTCTATCCTACCCTGTATCCTATGCTATCCTCAATCCTATCCTATTCTACCCTCTATCCTATCCTATCCTCTACGCTATCCTAACCTCTATACTACCCTATCCTCTATAATATCGTATCCTCTATCCTGTCCTATCCTCTATCCTATCCTATCCTCTATCCTATCCCATCCTCTATCCTATCCCATCCTCTATCCTACCCTACCCTCTACCCTATCCTATCCTTAATCCTATAATATCCTATATCCTATCCTATCCTCTATCCTATCCTATCCTCCATCCTATCCTATCCTCTATCCTATCCTATCCTCTATCCTATCCTATCCTCTATCCTATCCTATCCTCTATCCTATCCAATCCTCTGTTCTATAATATCCTCTGTTCTATAATGTCCTCTATCCTATCATATCCTCTATATTATCCTCTATCCTGTCCTATCCTCAATAATATCCTGTATCCTATCCAATCCTCTATGCTATCCTATCCTCTATCCTATCGTATCCTCTATCCTATCGCATCCTCAATCCTATCCTATCCTCAATCCTATCGCATACTCTATCCTATCCTACCCTCTGTCCTATCATATCCTCTATCCTATCCTATCCTCTATCCTGTCCTATCCTCTATCCTATCCTATCCTCTATCCTGTCCTATTCTCTATCCTATCCTGTCCTGTATCCTATAATATCCTGTATCCTATCCTATCCTCTATCCTGTCCTATCCTCTATCCTATCCTATCCTGTATCCTATAATATCCTGCATCCTGTCCTATCCTCTATCCTATCCTATCCTCTATCCTATCCTATCCTCTATCCTGTCCTATCCTCTATCCTATCCTATCCTGTATCCTATAAAATCCTGCATCCTGTCCTATCCTCTATCCTATCCTATCCTCTATCCTATCGTATCCTCTATCCTATCCCATCCTCTATCCTAACCCATCCTCTATCCTATCCTATCCTCAATCCTATCCAATCCCCTATCCTATCCTATCCGCTAGCCTATCCTACCCTCTATCCTATCCTATCCGTTCCTCTATCCTATCCTATCCCGTTTCCTAGAATATCCTCTATCCTATCCTATCCTCTATCCTATCCTATCCTCGATCATATCCTATCCTCCATCCTATCCTCTATTCTTATGCCATCCTCTTTCCTATCCTATTCTCTATCCTATACTATCCTGTATCCTATAATATCCTCTATACTATCCTATCCTCTATCCTATCCTATCCTCTATCCTATCCTATCCTCAATCCTATCCTATCCCCTATCCTATAGTATCCTATCCTCAATATTATCCAATCCCCTATCCTATCCTATCCGCTATCCTATCCTACCCTCTCTCCTATCCTATCCGACCCTCTATCCTATCCAATCCCCTATCCTATCCTCTATCCTATCCCATCCTATCCTCTATCGTCTCCTATCCCCTATCCAATCCTCTATCCTATCCAATCACCTATCCTATCCTCTATCCGATCCTATCCTCTATCCTATCCTATCCTCTATACTATCTAATCCCCTATCCTATCCGTCTCTCCTATCCTATCCCCTATCCTATCCTATCCGCTATCCTATCCTATCCTCTGTCCTATCCGCTATCCTATCCTATCCCCTATCCTACCCTATCCTCTATCCTATCCTATCTTCTATCCTATCGTATCCTCTATCCTATCCCATCCTCTATCCTACACTACCCTCTATCCTATCCTATCCTGTTTCCTATAATATCCTCTATCCTATCCTATCCTCGATCCTATCCTATCCTCCATCCTATCCTATCCTCTATTCTATCCTATCCTCTATCCTATCCTATCCTCTGTCCTACCATATCCTCTATCCTATAGTATCCACTATCCTATCCTATCCTCTATCCTATCCTATCCTCTGTCCTATCCTATTCTCTATACTATCCTCTATCCTATCCAATCCTCTATCCTATCCTATCCTCCATCCTATAATAACCTCTATCCTATCCAATCTTCTATCCTATCCTATCCTCTATTCTATCCTCTATCCTATCCTCTATCCTATCCTCTATCCTATCCTATCCTCAATCCTATCCTATCCCCTATCGTATCCTATCCTCTATCCTATCGTATCCTCTGTCCTATCCTATCCTCTATCCTATCCTATCCTCTATCCTATCCTATCGTCTATGCTATTCTATCCTCTGTCCTATCGTATCCTATATCCTATCGCATCCTCAATCCTATCCTATCCTCAATCCTATCCCATAATCTATCCTATCCTATCCTCTATCCTATCCTATCCTGTAATATATCGTATCCTCAATCCCATCCCATCCTCTGTCCTATCCTACCCTCCATCCTATCGTATCCTCTATCCTATCCCATCCTCTACCCTATCCCATCCTCTATCCTACCCTACCCTCTATCCTATCCTATCCTGTATCCTATAATATCCTATATCCTATCCTATCCCCTATCCTATCCTATCCTCTATCCTATCCTAACCTCTATCTTATCCTATCCTCTATCCTATCCAATCACTTATCCTATATTCTATCCGATCCTATACTCTATCCTATCCAATCACCTATCCTATCCTCTATCCTATCCTATCCTTTATCCTATTCTATACTCTATCCTATCCTATCCGCTATCCTATCGTATCCTCTATCCTATCCTATCCTCTATCCAACGAATCCCCTATCCTATCCTCTATCGGATCCTATCCTCAATCCTATCCTGTGTCCTATCCAATCCTCTATGCTATCCTCGCCTCTATCCTATCGCATCCTCAATCCTATCCTATCCTCAATCCTATCCCATACTCTATCCTATCCTATCCTCTATCCTATGCTATCCTGTAATATATCGTATCCTCTATCCCATCCCATCCTCTGTCCTATCCTACCCTCCATCCTATCGTATCCTCTATCCTATCCCATCCTCTATCCTACCCTACCCTCTATCCTATCCTATCCTGTATCCTATAATATCCTATATCCTATCCTATCCCCTATCCTATCCTATCTTCTATCCTATCCTAACCTCCATCCTATCCTATCCTCTATCCTATTCTATCCTCTATCCTATCCTATCCTCTATCCTTTCCTATCTTCTATCCTATCCTATCCTCTATCCTATCCTATCCTCTATAGTATCCTATCCTCTATCCTATCCTACCCTCTATCCTATCCAATCACCTATCCTATCCTCTATCCGATCCTATCCTCTATCCTATCGTATCCTCTGTCCTATCCAATTCCCTATCCTATCCTCTATCGGATCCTATACTCTATTATATCCTATCCTCTATCCTATCCTATCCTCTATCTTATCCTATCTTCTATCCTATCCAATCACCTATCCTATATTCTATCCGATCCTATACTCTATCCTATCCAATCACCTATCCTATCCTCTATCCTATCCTATCCTTTATCCTATTCTATACTCTATCCTATCCCATACTCTATCCTATCCTATCCTCTATCCTATCCTATCCTGTAATATATCGTATCCTCTATCCCATCCCATCCTCTGTCCTATCCTACCCTCCATCCTATCGTATCCTCTATCCTATCCCATCCTCTATCCTACCCTACCCTCTATCCTATCCTATCCTGTATCCTATAATATCCTATATCCTATCCTATCCCCTATCCTATCCTATCTTCTATCCTATCCTAACCTCCATCCTATCCTATCCTCTATCCTATCCTATCCTCTATCCTATCCTATCCTCTATCCTATCCAATCCTCTGTTCTATAATATCCTGTATCCTATAATATACTATATCCTATCCTATCCTCTATCCTATCCAATCCTCTGTTCTATAATATCCTGTATCCTATAATATACTATATCCTATCCTATCCTCTATCCTATCCTATCCTCTATCCTATCCTATCCTCTATCCTATCCTATCCTCTATCCTTTCCTATCTTCTATCCCATCCTATCCTCTATCCTATCCTATCTTCTATAGTATCCTATCCTCTATCCTATCCTATCCTCAATCCTATCCAATCCCCTATCCTATCCTATCCGCTAGCCTATCCTACCCTCTATCCTATCCTATCCGATCCTCTATCCTATCCTATCCCGTTTCCTATAATATCCTCTATCCTATCCTATCCTCTATCCTATCCTATCCTCGATCCTATCCTATCCTCCATCCTATCCTCTATTCTTATGCCATCCTCTTTCCTATCCTATTCTCTATCCTATACTATCCTGTATCCTATAATATCCTCTATACTATCCTATCCTCTATCCTATCCTATCCTCTATCCTATCCTATCCTCTATCCTATCCTATCCTCTATCCTTTCCTATCTTCTATCCTATCCTATCCTCTATCCTATCCTATCCTCTATCCTATCCAATCCTCTGTACTATAATGCCCTCTATCCTATCAAATCCTCTATCCTATCCTCTATCCTGTCCTATCCTCTATCCTATCCTATCCTCTATCCTGTCGTATTCTCTATCCTATCCTATCCTGTATCCTATAATATCCTGTACCCTATCCTATCCTCTATCCTATCGTATCCTCTATCCTATTACATCCTCTATCCTATCCCATCCTCTATCCCACCCTACCCTCTATCCTATCCTATCCTGTATCCTATAATATCCTATATCCTATCCTATCCTCTATCTTATCCTATCCTCTATCCTATCCTATCCTCTATCCTATCCTATCCTCTATCCTATCGTATCCTCTGTCCTATCCAATCCCCTATCCTTACCTCTTTCCTATCCTATCCTATCCTCTATCCTATCCTAACCTCTATCCTATCCTATCCTCTCTCCTATCCTATCCTCTATCCTATCCTATCTTCTATCGTCTATTGTCCTCTATCCTATCCAATCCCCTATCCTTTCCTCTATCCTATCGTATCCTCTATCCTATCCTATCCTCAATCCTATCCTATCCTCTATCCTATCCTATCCTTTATCCTATCCAATCACCTATCCTATATTCTATCCGATCCTATACTCTATCCTATCCAATCACCTATCCTATCCTCTATCCGATCCTATCCTCTATCCTATCCTATCCTCTATCCTATCCTATCCTCTATCCTGTCGTATTCTCTATCCCATCCTATCCTGTATCCTATAATATCCTGTACCCTATCCTATCCTCTATCCTATCGTATCCTCTATCCTATCCCATCCTCTATCCTATCCCATCCTCTACCCTACCCTACCCTCTATCCTATCCTATCCTGTATCCTATAATATCCTATATCCTATCCTATCCTCTATCTTATCCTATCCTCTATCCTATCCTATCCTCTATCCTATCCTATCCTCTATCCTATCCTATCCTCTATCCAACGAATCCCCTATCCTATCCTCTATCGGATCCTATCCTCTATCCTATCCTATCCTCTATCCTATCCTATCCTCTCTCCTATCCTATCTTCTATCCTATCCTATCCTCTATCTTATCCTATCCTCTATAGTATCCTATCCTCTATCCTATCCTATCCTCTATCCTATCCAATCCCCTATCCTTACCTCTTTCCTATCCTATCCTATCCTCTATCCTATCCTATCCTCTATCCTATCCTATCCTCTCTCCTATCCTATCCTCTATCCTATCCTATCCTCTATCCTATCCTATCCTCTATCTTATCCTATCCTCTATCCTATCCAATCACCTATCCTATATTCTATCCTATCCAATCACCTATCCTACCCTCTATCCGATCCTATCCTCTATCCTATCCAATCACCTATCCTATCCTCTATCCGATCCTATCCTCTATCCTATCCCATCCTCTATCGTCTTCTATCCCCTATCCTATCCCATCCCCTGTCCTATCCTCTATCCTATCCTGCCCTCTATTCTATCGTATCCTCTATCCTATCGAATCCTCTATCCTAACCTATCGTGTATCCTATAATATCCTCTATCCTATCGAATCCTCTATCCTATCCCATCCTCTTTCCTACCCTACCCTCTATCCTATCCTATCCTGTTTCCCATAATATCCTCTATCCTATCCTATCCTCTATCCTATCCTATCCTCGATCCTATCCTATCCTCCATCCTATCCTATCCTCTATCCTATCCTATCCTCTATCCTATCCGCTATCCTATAATATCCTCTACCCTATCCTATCCTCTATCCTATCCACTCCTCTGTTATATCCTCTATCCTATCCACTATCCTACACTATTCTCTACCCTATCCTATCCTCTATCCTATTCCAACCTCTATAATATCGTATCCTCTATCCTATTTTATCCTCTATAATATCGTATCCTCTATCCTATCCTGTCCGCTATCCTACAATATCATCTATCCTATCCTATCACCTATCCTATCCAATCCCCTACCCTTTCCTCTATCCCATCCTATCCTCAATCCTATCCTATACTGTATTATATCCTATCCTCTATCCTATCCTCTATCATATCTTATCCTCTATCCTATCCTATACTCTATCCTATAATATCAGCTATCCTATCCTATTCTCTATCCTATCCTATCCTATCCTCTATCGTATCCTATCCTCTATCCTATCCAATCCTATGTCCTCTCCTCTATAATATCCTATCCTCTATCCGATTATATGCTCTATCCGATCCTATCCGCTATCCAATCCTATCCTCTACCCTACAATGTCCTCTATCCTATCCAATCCCCTATCCTATCCTCTATCCTATCCTATCCTCTATCCTATCCTATCCTCTATCGTATCCTATCTTCTATCCTACCCAATCCCCAACTTATCCTCTATCCCGTCCTATCCTCTATACTATATTATCCTCTATCCTATCCCATACTCTATCCTATCCTATCCTCCATCCTATATTATCCTCTATCCTATCCAATCTTCTATCCTATCCTACCCTCTATTCTATCCTCTATCCTATCCTATCCTCAATCCTATCCTAACCCCTATCCTATCCTATCCTCTATCCTATCGTATTCTCTGTCCTATCCTATCCTCTATCCTATCCTATCCACTATCCTATAATATCCTCTATCCTATCCTATCCTCCATCCTATAATATCCTCTATCCTATCCTACCCTCTATCCTATCCTGTCCTCTATCCTATCCGATCCTCAATCCTATCCTATCCTCTATCCTATCCTATCCTCTATCCAACGAATCCCCTATCCTATCCTCTATCGGATCCTATCCCGTTTCCTATAATATCCTCTATCCTATCATATCCTCTATCCAACGAATCCCCTATCCTATCCTCTATCGGATCCTATCCCGTTTCCTATAATATCCTCTATCCTATCCTATCCTCTATCTTATCCTATCCTCGATCATATCCTATCCTCCATCCTATCCTCTATTCTTATGCCATCCTCTTTCCTATCCTATTCTCTATCCTATACTATCCTGTATCCTATAATATCTTCTATACTATCCTATCCTCTATCCTATCCTATCCTCTATCCTATCCTATCCTCAATCCTATCCTATCCCCTATCCTATCCTATCCTATCCTCAATCCTATCCAATCCCCTATCCTATCCTATCCGCTATCCTATCCTACCCTCTATCCTATCCTATCCGACCCTCTATCCTATCCAATCCCCTATCCTATCCTCTATCCTATCCCATCCTATCCTCTAACGTCTCCTATCCCCTATCCAATCCTCTATCCTATCCAATCACCTATCCTGTCCTCTATCCGATCCTATCCTCTATTCTATCCTATCCTCTATCCTATCCTATCCTCTATCCTATCCTATCCTCTATCCTATCCTATCCTAAATCCTATCCGATCCTCAATCCTATCCTATCCTCTATCCTATCCTATCCTCTTTCTTCTATCCTATTATTCTTTCTTCAATCCTATATCTTCTATCGTATCCTGTATCCTATCCCATCCTCTGCCCTATCCTATACTCTATCCTATCATATCCTCTATCCTATCCTATAATATCCTCTATTCTATACAATCCTCTATCCTACCCTGTATCCTATGCTATCCTCAATCCTATCCTATTCTACCCTCTATCCTATCCTATCCTCTACGCTATCCTAACCTCTATACTACCCTATCCTCTATAATATCGTATCCTCTATCCTGTCCTATCCTCTATCCTATCCTATCCTCTATCCTATCCCATCCTCTATCCTATCCCATCCTCTATCCTACCCTACCCTCTATCCTATCCTATCCTGTATCCTATAATATCCTATATCCTATCCTATCCTCTATCCTATCCTATCCTCTATCCTATCCTATCCTCCATCCTATCCTATCCTCTATCCTATCCTATCCTCTATCCTATCCTATCCTCTATCCTATCCTATCCTCTATCCTATCCAATCCTCTGTTCTATAATATCCTCTGTTCTATAATGTCCTCTATCCTATCAAATCCTCTATATTATCCTCTATCCTGTCCTATCCTCAATAATATCCTGTATCCTATCCAATCCTCTATGCTATCCTATCCTCTATCCTATCGTATCCTCTATCCTATCGCATCCTCAATCCTATCCTATCCTCAATCCTATCGCATACTCTATCCTATCCTACCCTCTGTCCTATCATATCCTCTATCCTATCCTATCCTCTATCCTGTCCTATCCTCTATCCTATCCTATCCTCTATCCTGTCCTATTCTCTATCCTATCCTGTCCTGTATCCTATAATATCCCGTATCCCATCCTATCCTCTATCCTGTCCTACCCTCTATCCTATCCTATCCTGTATCTTATAATATCCTATATCCTATCCTATCCTCTATCTTATCCTATCCTCTATCCTATCCTATCCTCTATCCTATCCTATCCTCTATCCTATCCTATCCTCTATCCAACGAATCCCCTATCCTATCCTCTATCGGATCCTATCCTCTATCCTATCCCATCCTCTATCCTATCCCATCCTCTATCCTACCCTACCCTCTATCCTATCCTATCCTGTATCCTATAATATCCTATACCCTATCCTATCCTCTATCCTATCCTATCCTCTATCCTATCCTATCCTCCATCCTATCCTATCCTCTATCCTATCCTATCCTCTATCCTATCCTATCCTCTATCCTATCCTATCCTCTATCCTATCCAATCCTCTGTTCTATAATATCCTCTGTTCTATAATGTCCTCTATCCTATCAAATCCTCTATATTATCCTCTATCCTGTCCTATCCTCAATAATATCCTGTATCCTATCCAATCCTCTATGCTATCCTATCCTCTATCCTATCGTATCCTCTATCCTATCGCATACTCTATCCTATCCTACCCTCTGTCCTATCATATCCTCTATCCTATCCTATCCTCTATCCTGTCCTATCCTCTATCCTATCCTATCCTCTATCCTGTCCTATTCTCTATCCTATCCTGTCCTGTATCCTATAATATCCCGTATCCCATCCTATCCTCTATCCTGTCCTATCCTCTATCCTATCCTATCCTGTATCCTATAATATCCTGCATCCTGTCCTATCCTCTATCCTATCCTATCCTCTATCCTATCGTATCCTCTATCCGATCGTATCCTCTATCCTATCCCATCCTCTATCCTAACCCATCCTCCATCCTATCCTATCCTCAATCCTATCCAATCCTCTATCCTATCCTATCCGCTAGCCTATCCTACCCTCTATCCTATCCTATCCGTTCCTCTATCCTATCCTATCCCGTTTCCTATAATATCCTCTATCCTATCCTATCCTATATCCTATCCTATCCTCCATCCTATCCTCTATTCTTATGCCATCCTCTTTCCTATCCTATTCTCTATCCTATACTATCCTGTATCCTATAATATCCTCTATACTATCCTATCCTCTATCCTATCCTATCCGACATTCTATCGTCTCCTATCCCCTATCCTATCCTCTATCCTATCCAATCACCTATCCTATCCTCTATCCGATCCTATCCTCTATCCTATCGTATCCTATATCCTATCCCATCCTCTATCCTATCCCATCCTCTATCCTACCCTACCCTCTATCCTATCCTATCCTGTATCCTATAATATCCTATATCCTATCCTATCCTCTATCTTATCCTATCCTCTATCCTATCCTATCCTCTATCCTATCCTATCCTCGATCCTATCCTATCCTCCATCCTATCCTATCCTCTATCCTATCCTATCCTCTATCCTATCCGCTATCCTATCCTATCCGCTATCCTACAATATCATCTATCCTATCCTATCCTCTATCCTATCCAATCCCCTACACTTTCCTCTATCCCATCCTATCCTCAATCCTATCCTATACTGTATTATATCCTATCCTCTATCCTATCCTCTATCATATCTTCTCCTCTATCCTATCCTATCCTCTATCCTATAATATCAGCTATCCTATCCAATCTTCTATCCTATCCTCTATCCTATCCTCTATCCTATCCTCTTTCCTATCCTATCCTCTATCTTATCGTATCCTCTATCCCATCCTATCCTACATCCTATCCTATTCTCCATCCTATCTTATCCTCTATCCAATCCTATCCTCTATCGAATCCTATCCTTTATCTTATCCTATCCTCTATCCTATTCTATCTTCTATCGTATCCTATCCCCTATCGTATCCTACCATCTATCCTATCCTATCGTCCATCCCATCCTATCCTCTATCCTATCCTACCCTCTATCCTATCCTATCCTCTATCCTATCCTATCCTGTATCCTATCCTATCCTCTATCATATCCTATCCTCTATCCTATCCTATCCTATCCTCTATCATATCCTATCCTCTATCCTATCCTATCCTATCCTCTATCTCATCCTATCCATTATTCCATCCCATCCTCCATCCTATCCTATCCTCTATCCTATCTTATCCTCTGTCATATCCTATCCTCTATCATATCCTATCCTCTATCCTATCCTATCCTCTATCTTATCGTATCCTCTATCCCATCCTATCCTCCATCCTATCCTATCCTCTATCCTATCCTATCCTCTATCCTATCATATCCTCTATCTTCTCCTATCCTCTATCGTATCCTATCCTTTATCTTATCCTATCCTCTATCCTATCCTATCCTCTATCTTATCGTATCCTCTATCCCATCCTATCCTCCATCCTATCCTATCCTCTATCGTATCCTACCATCTATCCTATCCTCTATCATATCCTATCCTCTATCCTATCCTATCCTCTATCTTATCGTATCCTCTATCCCATCCTATCCTACATCCTATCCTATCCTCTATCCAATCCTATCCTCTATAGTATCCTACCATCTATCCTATCCTATCCTCTATCTCATCCTATCATTTATCCTATACTATCCTCTATGCAATCCTATCCTGTATCCTATTCTAACCTCTATCCTATCCTATCCTCTATCCTATTCTATCCTCTATCGTATCCTTCCATCTATCCTATAATATCCTCTATCCCATCCTATCCTCCATCCTATCCTATCCTCCATCCTATCCTATCCACTATCCAATCCTATCGTCTATCGTATCCTATCCTTTATTCTATTCTATCCTCTATCGTATCCTTCCATCTATCCTATAATATCCTCTATCCCATCCTATCCTCCATCCTATCCTATCCTCTATCCTATACTATCCTCTATATTATCCTATCCTCTACCGTATCCTACCATGTATCCTATCCTATCCTCTATCATATCCTATCCTCTGTCCTATCCTATCCTCTATCTTATCATATCCTCTATCCCATCCTATACTCCATCCTATCCTATCCTCTATCGTATCCTACCATCTACCCTATCCTCTATCATATCCTATCCTCTATCCTATCCTATCCTCTATCCTATCCTACCCAATATCGAATCCTATCCTCTACCGTATCCTACCATGTATCCTATCCTATCCTCTATCATATCCTATCCTCTGTCCTATCCTATCCTCTATCTTATCATATCTTCTATCCCATCCTATCCTCCATCCTATCTTATCCTCTATCGTATCCTACCATCTATCCTATCCTCTATCATATCCTATCCTCTATCCTATCCTATACTCTATCTTCTCGTATCCTCAATCCCATCCTATCCTACATCCTATCCTATCCCCCATCCTATCCTATCCTCTATCGAATCCTATCCTCTATCGTATCCTATCCTATATCCTATCCTATCCTCCATCCTATCCTATCCTCTATCCAATCCTATCCTCTGTCCTATCCTATCCTCTATCTTACCATATCCTCTATCCCATCCTATCCTCCATCCTATCCTATCCTCTATCGTATCCTACCATCTACCCTATCCTCTATCATATCCTATCCTCTATCCTATCCTATTATCTATCCTATCCTACCCTCTATCCTATCCTATCCTCTATCCTATCCTATCCTGTATCCTATCCTATCCTCTATCATATCCTATCCTCTATCCTATCCTATCCTATTCTCTATCTCATCCTATACATTATTCCATCCTATCCTCCATCCTATCCTATCCTCTATCCTATCTTATCCTCTGTCCTATCCTATCCTCTATCATATCCTATCCTCTATCCTATCCTATACTCTATCTTATCGTATCCTCTATCCCATCCTATCCTCCATCCTATCCTATCCTCTATCCTATCCTATCCTCTTCCTATTCTATCCTGTATCCTATCCTATCCTCTATCATATCCTATCCTCTATCCTATCCTGTCCTCTGTCTCATCCTACCCTCTATCCAATCCTATCCTCTATCATATCCTATCCTCTATCCTATCCTATCCTATTCTCTATCTCATCGTATACATTATTCCATCCTATCCTCCATCCTATCCTATCCTCTATCCTATCTTATCCTCTATCCTATCCTATCCTCTACGTTATCCTATCCTCTATCCTATCATGTCCTCTATCGTATCCTATCCTCTATCCTATCCTATCCTATATCCTATAAAATCCTCTATCCTATCCTATCCACTATCCTATCCTATCCTCTATCCTATCGTATCCTCTATCGTATCCCATCCTCTATCGTATCCTATCCTGTATCCAATCCTATCCTCTATCATATCATATCCTCAATCCTGTCCTATCCTCTATCTTATCGTATCCTCTATCCCATCCTATCCTCCATCCTATCCTATCCTCCATCCTATCCTATTAACTATCCTATCCTATCCACTATCCTATCCTATCCTCTATCCTATCGTATCCTCTATCGTATCCCATCCTCTATCGTGTCCTATCCCCTATATTATCCCATCCTATATGCCATAATATCCTCTATCCTATCCCATCCTCTATCGTATCCTATCCTCTATCCTATCCTATTCCTCTATCCTATCCTATCCTCTATCCTATCCCATCCTCTATCGTATCCTATCCTCTATCCTATCCTATTCCTCTATCCTATGCTACCCTCTATCCTATCATATCCTCTATCCTATCCTATCCTCTATCCTATCCTGTCCTCTATCCTATCCTATCCTCTATCCTATTCTATCTTCTATTATATAATATCCTCTATCCTCTCCAGTCCTCTATCCTATCCTATCCTCTATCCTATCCTATCCTATACTCAATCCTATCCTATCCAATCCCCTATCCCATCCTCTATCCTATCCGATCCTGCATCCTACCCAATCCCCTATCCTATCCTCTATCCTATCCTATCCTGAATCCTATCCTATCCTCTACCCTATCCTATCCTCTATCCTATACCATCTTCTATCCAACCTATCGTCTATCCTTTAATATCCTCTATTCTATCCAATCTTCTATCCTATCCTATCATCAATCCTATCCTATCCCCTATCCTATCCTATTCCTCAATCCTACCCTATCCTCTACCATATCCTATCCTCTATCGTATCCGATCCTCTATCCAATCCTATCCTCTATCGTATCCTACCATCTATCCTATCCTATCATCTATCATATCGTATCCTCTATCCAATCCTATCCTCTATCTTATCGTTTCCTCTATCCCATCCTATCCTCCATCCTATCTTATCCTCTATCGTATCCTACCATCCATCCTATCCTATCATCTATCATATCGTATCCTCTGTCCAATCCTATCCTCTATCGTATCGTATCCTCTATCCCATCCTATCCTCCATCCCATCTTATCCTCCAACCTATACTATCCTCTATCCTATCCTCTATCCTATCCTCTATCCTATCCTCTATCCTATCCTCTATCCTATCCTATCCTCTATCCTATCCTGTCCGCTATCGTATCCTATCCTCTATCCTATTCTACCCTCTATCCAAGCCTATCCTATATCCTATCCTATCCTCTATCCAATCCTATCCTCTGTCTCATCCTATCCTCTATGCAATCGTATCCTGTGTCTAATTCTACCCTCTATCCAATCCTATCCTCTATCCTTTCCTATCCTCTATCCTATCCTATCCTCTATCCAATACTATCCTCTATCTTATCCCATCCTCTATCTTATCCCATCCTCTATCCCATCCTATCCTCCATCCTATCCTATCCTCTAACCTATACAATCCTCTATCCTATCCTCTCCTCTACCGTATCCTACTATCTATCCTATCCTATCCTCTATAATATCCTATCCTCTGTCCTATCCTATCCTCTATCTTATCCTATCCTCTATCCCATCCTATCCTCCATCCTAACCTATCCTCTATCGTATCCTACTATCTATCCTATCCTATCTTCTATAATATCCTATCCTCTGTCCTATCCTATCCTCTATCTTATCCTATCCTCTATCCCATCCTATCCTCCATCCTATCCTATCCTCTATCGTATCCTACCATCTATCGTATCCAATCCTCTATCATATCGTATCCTCTATCCTATCCTGTCCTCTATCTTATCATATCCTCTATCCGATCCTATCCTCCATCCTATACTATCCTCTATCCTATCCTATCCTCTATCCTATCCTATCCTCTGTCCTATCCCATCCTCTATCGTAACCTATCCTCTATCCTATCCTATCCTCTGTCCTATCCCATCCTCTATCGTAACCTATCCTCTATCCTATCCTATTCCTCTATCCTATGCTATCCTCTATCCTTTCCAATCCTCTGTCTCATGCTATCCTCTATGCAAGTCTATCCTGTATCCTATACTACCCTCTATCCAATCCTATCCTCTATCATATCCTATCCTCTATCCTATCCTATCCTCTATCTTATCCTATCCTCTTTCCCATCCTATCGACCATCCTATCTTATCCTCTATCCTATCCTATCTTCTATCTTATCATATCCTCTATCTCATCCTATCCTCCAACCTATCCTATCCTCTATCCTATCCTATCCTATATCCAATTCTATCCTCTATCCTATCCTGACCTCTATCCTATCCTATACTATATCCTATACTATCCTCTATCCTATCCTCTATCCTATCCAATCCCCTATCCTACCCTCTATCCTATCCTATCCTTTATCCTAGCCAAGCCGCTATCCTATCCTTATCCTATCCTATCCTCAATCCTATCCTATCCTCTACCCTATCCTATACTCTATCCTATCCTATCCTCTATCCTATACCATCCTCTATCCTATCCTATCGTCTATCCTATCGTATCCTCTATCCTATCCCATCCTCTATCCTATCCTATCCTCTACCCTATCCTATACTCTATCCTATACTATCCGGTATCCTATCCTATCCTCTATTACATAATATCCACTATCCTATCCAATCCTCTATCCTATCCTCTATACTATCCTATCCTCAATCCTATCCTATTCCCTATCCTATCATATCCTGTATCCTATCCTATCCTCTATCCTATCCAACAATCTATCCTATTCTATCGTTTATCCTATCCTATCCTCTAACCTATCCTATCCTCTGTCCTATCCTATCCTGTATCCTAGCGTATCCTCTATCCTATCCCATCCTCTATCCTATCCTATCGTCTATCCTATAATATCCTCTATCCTATCCTATCCTCTATCCTATAATATCCTGTATTCTATCCAATCCTCTATCGTATCCTATCCTCTATCCTATCCTATCCTCTATCCTATCCTACCCTCTGTTCTATCCTATCCTCCATCCTATCCTATCCTCTATCCTATCCTATCTTCTATCTTATCATATCCTCTATCCCATCCTATCTTCCATCCTATCCTATCCTCTATCCTATAGTATCCTCTATCCTATAGTATCCTCTATCCTATCCTATTGTTTATGCCCGTGGTTGATCCTTGGGTGATCTTTCGGACCTGTGATGTTTTTGCACTGCGAGGTGCCCGCTAATTAACTACTGCTAGTTCGAAGGACCACCTTCCAATGGTCGGAAGGAAAATAAATGAATCGAAAGCGAGAATGTATTAAACCAACTATAATTCAACTAATGATGCGAGAAAGCTGCTGGAAGGAGCCAAATCCCGTCGAGGCTACAAACTAGATAACTAAGGAACTATACTGCGCTAGTTGGACTTCCAGAGCGATCTGCTTGGGAGAACGCGCGTCACCAGAAATCTCACCTCCGTTCTCCCCACCATTCTAGCTTTTTAACCCTGCTTCGGGGATTTGGTGGGAGGATCTAGGGGCTGGGTGCTTGAAGCAGGCCCAGGGCGCGCCAAGGCCACACACGCTTGGCGACCGAACCCTGGGTTTTTCCAAACATCTGCAAACTATACAAACTGCAATTTCAAGCAATCGGATGCGCTGAGCCTAAGGGGCGAACGGTTTCTAGTGTTTTATGACAAGGGATGCATTGACGAGACCCAGGCACGGACGGTAACGTTATTATCTAAGTGGCGATGACAGGCCCATCGCCGTAGCCAAACTACGAAAAGTCACGTACCGGGTCCGCTGGCAAATGTCAAGGCCCCTGCCATAAAACCGTCGCCCAACGCGAGCCCCTACATACCGCCCACCTTGAACTAATCGAGTTCAAGTAAATAATACCGAAAATACCTAATAAAATTACCCAACAGAAATATGCAGAAATATATACATGAATATACAGACTTAGACCATAATAGCTAAGTTATGCGTATGACTAGATTTAACAGTGGAAAGATATGCTAAGGGGAACAAACTACTAAAACAAAGAAGGCTAAAACTATATGATACAAAACACTTAAACAACTACTAAACGGAAGTATCCTCAGCACTTGGTAACAAACAAATCTTGGTGGTGGGCCTTTTGAGGGTTCCGGTGGCGGTACGGATGGAAACCACGCGGACAATTCCATCTTGGCCAGGATGTACCTCTAGGATGCGCGCCAAGGCCCACTTCATGGGTGGCAGGTTGTCCTCCTTGATGAGGACCATTGCTCCGATCGTTGGAGCGTCAGGCGATCCAAGCCTCCATTTCTGGCGCTGTTGTAGGGCATGGAGGTAATCCCGCTGCCACCGCTTCCAAAAATGCTGCGAGAGTTGCTGCATCAACTGAAATCTGTTAAGACGATTTTCCGGTATATGGCCAAGGTCGGCCTGTGGAATGGCTGTCAACGCCTCTCCCACGAGGAAGTGGCCGGGCGTGAGAGGATTTAGATCGGCTGGATCGGAAGACAAAGGATGTAGTGGTCGGGAGTTGAGGCATGCTTCAATTTGTATTAGGATCGTATACAATTCCTCAAATGTAAGCTTCTGCTCACCTATGACGCGCTTCATATGCGTCTTTACTGATCTGACGCATCGCTCCCACAGTCCTCCAAAGTGTGGAGCACGTGGGGGAATGAGGCGCCATTCTATGTGTTGTTGAGCCAATTCTTCCGTAAGCCTATCGTTGTGCGAGCGTGAGGATAGCAGAATGCCGAGTTCCCGCAATTCATTACGCGCGCCAACAAAATTTGTGCCATTGTCGGAGTAGATGGCACGGCATTTACCACGGCGCAAAACGAACCGGTGGAAGCAATTCAAGAAAGCGTCGGTCGACAGATCTACAGCTAATTCAATGTGAACCGCCTTGGTCACCAGGCACACGAACAAACAAATGTAGGCCTTCCTGACCGTACGGGCGCGTCCGCGATCGACTAGAAGAAAGGGACCGGCGTAGTCTACTCCGCAGGTAGCAAAGGCGCGTGCCGGGGTGACGCGGTCGGCAGGTAAATTGCCCATTTGCGGCTGTGAACAATGAGGGTTTGATTTGAAACATTTTATGCAGCTCCTCAGGACCTTTCTAGTAACACGCCTACCGGAGATCAACCAATACTGTGAATGCAGGGACGCGAGGGTTTGTTGGCACCCGGCGTGCAACAAACGCAGGTGCTCGCGTCTTACTAATAAACCTGCCAATGCACCTGAGCTTGGAATTATGATCGGGTGCTTCTGAGAGTAGTCTAAGGGGGCGTTCTGGAGACGTCCGCCCACCCTAAGGATTCCGTGTTCATCAAGAAAGGGCCGCAGCGACAACAATGGACTATTTTTGTGCGGGGATCGTTCCGACTTCAATTCATGTATGTCCGTGCCGAAAGCGTGATTCTGCGTGGTTTTGATGACTACGCGTTCAGCCGACTCAAGCTCAGCCACGCACAAGGGGCGCACTTGCATTTCCGCAGAATCCACGTTTGTTCGTTTAATTCGAGCGTTGCCAATAAATCTAAGTATATAAGCTATGACTCGAATTAACTTGTTGTAATTAGAATACCGTGTGACTAAAGTCATCACTAGGGGATCGGGATTGACCGAGGAGGCTAATTGTACAATCCGTATCGGGCGTTCTTCCGGTACTTCAATTGCAGTCGACTTATGGTGAGGCCACTCCACGTCGTCGGCGGCTAGCCAACTTGGACCGTACCACCACAAGTCGCTACCCTTGAGGACCGACAGTGCCGTACCCCGAGATAGGAGATCTGCCGGGTTGTCAGCTGATGCTACGTGCGACCAACTGCTAACTGCCGTTAGTGTTTGGACTTCGGCGGCTCGGTTTGCGACGAAAGTTTTCCATCTACTCGGCCTATCCCTGATCCAAGCTAAGCCACCTGACTGTCGGTCCAACAATGTTCGCGAGCTGGCTGAGTATGCAACGATTCCCGTACCTTTGTCAATAATTGGGCCAATAAAACTGCACCGCACAGTTCTAGTCGCGGTAAACTAATCGTTTTCAAAGGGGCCACCCGTGACTTGGCACACAATAGCCGCGCGACCCACGATCCCCCTTCGGCTCTCGAACGCAGGTATACGGCAGCTCCATATGCCCGTTCTGAGGCATCCGAGAAACCGTGCAACTCTATGTCTCGTTGAGATGATAGCACTCGCCGAGGGACGCGTACGGAGGATGGCTCAGCCAGCTCAATTCTATATGACAGCCATTGGGAGTAAAGATCTTGGGGCAGACTTTCATCCCACCCTACTTTATTTAGCCACAAACCCTGCATGAAAAGCTTGGCCTTGACCGTTATTGGACCGATAAGTCCCAACGGGTCGAAGATTTGAGCCACTTCCGACAGCACTTGACGTTTCGTTACCCGAAGAGTGTGTGTGTTGCTACCCGTGTAGCCTAGTTCGTCGTTGGACGCGTACCACAATAAGCCCAACGTTTTGGTCTCTCTATCAAGCGCCTTAAATTCTAAACGCTGTGTATCACCGCTATCGTGACTGATTACTTTTGGGTCATTGCTCGCCCACTTCCTCAACGGAAAGCCAGCTTGCGCTAAAACCCGCGTTAGAGAATCCCGCAGTTCGGCGGCTTCCTTGACGGTCTCACAGCCCGTCAGCAGGTCATCGACATAAAAATCCTTCAGGATTTTTTCGCTGGCAGAAGGATGCGATTGCGAGCAGTCCTTGCCTACCTGCTGCAAGGCGCGTGTGGCTAGATATGAAGCGGAGGCAGTGCCGTAGGTCACTGTATTGAGGGAGTATGCACGTATACTCTCGTCCTCACTAAAACGCCAAAGAATCTGTTGATATTTACGGTCTTCTGGTCGTACTAAGACTTGACGGTACATTTTTGCGATATCTGCCGAAAGTACTATTCTATGCTCTCTAAATCTAATTAATATGCTGAACAACTCGTCCTGTACCGGTCGTCCTATGAGTTGCGCGTCATTCAAGGAGATTCCCGTGGAGGTTTTCGCAGAACCATCAAAGACAACACGAAGTTTGGTAGTCGTACTACTCTCCTTCATCACAGCATGATGTGGCAAATAGTAACTGTTTCCGACTCCACTTACATTTTCAACGTCTGATCTGCTCATGTGCCCTAGTTCGATGTACTCACGAAGGAACTCTCTGTATTGCTTGCCGAAGTCGGGATTTCTTCTAAATTTCCTTTCTATATTAAGGAGTCGTTTCTCCGCTTGCGACCACGATTCGCCTAATTCTACTATTCTATCGTTAAATGGGAGAGCGACTATAAACCGTCCCTGTTCATCGCGGGTAGTATTGTGTTGGAAATGATCCTCAGACGGGTCGCTATTTTTGATCGCACCGGGGTTGCCTATTTCCTCCACCTCCCAAAATCGCGCGATCGATTTTTCCAATTGATCGTTTGTTACCGCGTGGTAAGCACGAACTCGACTGTTCTGAGGTGTTGACCTTGGCCACTGCAAACTACCGCCTAAAACCCATCCGAGCCGTGTCTTTTGCCACACTAAATTACCCAGGCCGGTCTTTACCTGGCCAACACACAATAAATCCCAGAAGAGACCGGCACCTATCAATAGATCGACGCGGCCTGACTGGGAAAACTCGGGATCTGCCGGAAAGATTCCCGATGGTATCGGCACCTTGACACGACTCAGAGGGATGTTCGGCATCTCTTCGGTGATGCTGTCTATCACCAAGCACGATAGATTAGCATGGAAGTTGCCCGAACTCGACGCTATTTCAAATGATGTTCTCGACTTGATCGGGTGCTGCGCTCGCCCCAAACCGCCGACCATTGTCTCGACGGACCGGCGAGGCAGTGCAACGCGCTCACAAAATGCCCGGCTGATGAAGTTGGCTTGTGAGCCCACGTCCAACAAAGCGCGGCATTTATGGCGTTGCCCTTGTTTGTCTAGTACAAAAACTACCGCGGTCGACAACACCGTGTAATCCGAAGGCGCGCTAGCCGATTTTGCGACGAATGATTGTGTCACATGGGAGGTGGAGGAAACCGCGTTGTCTGATACCAAGTTTGGTTCCTCGGTGGAGACATGCTCCCTATGCAACAGGGTGTGGTGCTTTGTGCCACACTTCCTACAATTACCGCGAGTACATGATCCGACACCATGTCCTAAACCTAAACAATTGAAACATGCCCGAGACCGTTTAACCGCGGCGTGCCTTTCCGGAAAGGACATGGCCAGAAACTTGGGGCAATTTTGCAGCGTGTGCTCAGTGTCACATAGCAGACATTGCTTTGGTCTGCTAGCGACATGAGATGCTGCCACGTAGGATTTTTGTCTGTTCTCGCGTGGCTTACTAATTATGTTGCGCTCGACCAAAACGTTGCTGCCTACTGGGCGGGTGGTTTCCTTTCGCGCGAGATGTTGTGATCGCTGTTCTAAGAATCGCGATAATTCCTTGAACGGAGGAATGTCGCGCGATTCCATCGCGCGTTTCTCCTACTCATCGCAAGACACGTTGTCTAACTTTCGGGTTACGCAGGCGCTGACGAAGGCTTCCAATACCTTCTCGGGTTTTAATAATTTATTGAGAGCGCTCAAATTATTTACCGCCGTATCTACTAGTTGGCCAAGTGCCTTGCCACTTGGTTTCCTAATGGGTTCTATGTCTAGAAGAGAATTTATGTGGTGCGCGATTAGACCCTTCGGATCATCGTATCGCTCCCTTAATCGAGACCACGCTAATTTATAATTCGCGGAGGAAATACTAAAGGATTCTATCGTTCTCGCTGCTGACCCTGACAATGCTGAGACCAAATAGTTAAACCTATCTATGTCGTTCAACCCCTCAGCATCGTGAACTAATGAACAGAATGTGTCCCGAAACCGAATCCATTGACTAAAATCGCCGTCGAAAGTAGTCAATTTCAAAACCGGTAGGCGTGATGAGGGGTGTGAAGCGGAAGGTGTCGGTGTATCACTATTTATAATGGAGGAACTAGGACCTGCTTCACCGCGAGCTTGTATCAAACGATTTTCTGCCTTTGAAATGGCTCTAAAATACGCATCTTCGAATTTCTCGCGCTCTGCTAACTGCGGCTCCTGGTCGGGAGTAGTTACGACGGCCGCTTCTATTCGCGATTGCACCGCATCGAACTTTTCATAAATATTTTCATTGGCCCGAACGCGCTTCTCGAAGGCAACTACATCCGCGGACACGTCGGCTGACTCAACGAATTTCCGGAAGATTGTCAATTTTGCCTTTATGGCTCCGCGTTCATTTACTAATGATTTGAGGGAATCCATTTTGTGCACGATCAAAAAACAAACTAAAACAAAGAGGAATGGACTCACGAATTAGACAGGAGTGGATCAACGTTGACAACCAGCCTCAGTGGATCCTTCCAGTGGATGCTCGTCGATGTCCTGGCAGCCACGATGCGTCCAGGGTGTATCACCGGCGATGCCTTCTCACTGCTGCAGGAACAATGGCGACTGCCGCCGAAACGTGATCCTCGGAGATCCAATATGCTGCAGTCCGAATGTCGTATGGTACGACGATGACTTCCAGCACCTCCGTCGCTGTCCTGGTCCAAGCCGATGGTTTCTACGTCCCTCGAAGCTGCACACTGGTTGCTTCTATCACGTCCAGGGGGGTGGTGAACGTGCAGTCACACACTGGCGCCTCACTGGATGTACAACTCAGAATGGAGGCCTTCGAAAGGGTTGGTAGACTGAAGCTGCTTCAAGATTCCTTGTCGTCGAAATCCTGAAGGACCAAACGTTTCTGCCCTCGAAGCTGCACACCGCTTGCCGCTATCACGTCCAGGGGGGTGGTGATTGTAGTCGTCACACACTGGCGCCTCACTGGATGTAAGTCGGTGGCCAAGGCTTCCAAAGACGCAGGTTCCTTGCTGATGTGGTGTTTCCAAGTATATCGATCCGGCTCGTAGGACCAAATGTTTATGCCCGTGGTTGATCCTTGGGTGATCTTTCGGACCTGTGATGTTTTTGCACTGCGAGGTGCCCGCTAATTAACTACTGCTAGTTCGAAGGACCACCTTCCAATGGTCGGAAGGAAAATAAATGAATCGAATGCGAGAATGTATTAAACCAACTATAATTCAACTAATGATGCGAGAAAGCTGCTGGAAGGAGCCAAATCCCGTCGAGGCTACAAACTAGATAACTAAGGAACTATACTGCGCTAGTTGGACTTCCAGAGCGATCTGCTTGGGAGAACGCGCGTCACCAGAAATCTCACCTCCGTTCTCCCCACCATTCTAGCTTTTTAACCCTGCTTCGGGGATTTGGTGGGAGGATCTAGGGCCTGGGTGCTTGAAGCAGGCCCAGTGCGCGCCAAGGCCACACACGCTTGGCGACCGAACCCTGGGTTTTTCCAAACATCTGCAAACTATACAAACTGCAATTTCAAGCACCCGGATGCGCTGAGCCTAAGGGGCGAACAGTTTCGAGTGTTTTATGACAAGGGACGCATTGACGGGACCCAGGCACGTACGGTAACGTTATTCTCCAAGTGGCGATGACAGGCCCATCGCCGTAGCCAAACTACGAAAAGTCACGTACCGGGTCCGCTGGCAAATGTCAAGGCCCCTGCCATAAAACCGTCGCCCAACGCGAGCTCCTACACCTATCCTCTACCGTATCCTACCATCTATCCTATCCTATCTTCTATCATATTCTATCCTTTATCCTATCCTATCCTCTATCTTATCTTATCCTCTATCCTATCCTATCCTCTATCCTATCCTATCCTCTATCCTATCCTATCCTCTATCCTATCCTATCCTCTATCCTATCCTATGCTCTATCCTATCCTATCCTCTATCCTATCCTATCCTCTATCCTATCCTATCCTCTATCCTATATTATCCTCTATCCTATCCCATCCTCTATCCTATCCTATCCTCTATCCTATCCTATCCTCTATCCTATCCTTTCCTCTATCCTATCCTATTCTCTATCCTATCCTATCCTCTATCCTATCGTATCCTCTATCGTATCCTATCCTCTATCCTATTAAATCCTATATCGTATCCTCTATCCTATCCTATCCTCTATCCTATCCTATCCTCTATCCTATCCTATCCTCTATCCTATCCTATCCTCTATCCTATCCTATCCTCTATCCTATCCTATCCTCTATCCTATCCTATCCTCTATCCTATCCTCTATCCTATCCTATCCTCTATCCTATCCTATCCTCTATCCTATCCCATCCTCTATCCTATCCTATCCTCTATCCTATCCTATCCTCTATCCTATTAAATCCTATATCGTATCCTCTATCCTATCCTATCCTCTATCCTATCCTATCCTCTATCCTATCCTATCCTCTATCCTATCCTATCCTCTATCATATCCTATCCTCTATCCTATCCTATCCTGTATCCTATCCTATCCTCTATCCTATCCTATCCTGTATCATATCCTATCCTCTATCCTATCCTATCCTCTATCCTATTCTATCCTCTATCCTATCCACTCCTATATCCTATTCTCTATCCTATCCTATCCTCTATCGTTTCCTATCTCCTATCCTATCCAATCCTCTATCCTATCCTATCCGCTATCCTATCCAATCCTATATCCTATTCTCTTTCCTATCCTATCCTCTATCCTATCCTATTCTTTATCGTATCCTATCCTCTATCCTATTAAATCCTATATCGGATCCTCTATCCTATCCTATCCTCTATCGTATCCTATCCTCTATCCTATCCTATCCTCTATCCTATCCTATCCTCTATCCTATCCTATCCTCTATCCTATATTATCCTCTATCCTATCCTATCCTCTATCCTATCCTATCCTCTATCCTATCCTATCCTCTATCCTATCCCATCCTCTATCCTATCCTATTCTCTATCCTATCCTATCCTCTATCCTATCCTATCCTCTATCCTATCCTATCCTCTATCCTATCCTATCCTCTATCCTATCCTATCCTCTATCCTATCCTATCCTCTATCCTATCCTATCCTCTATCATATCCTATCCTCTATCCTATCCTATCCTCTATCCTATCCTATCCTCTATCCTATCCTATCCTCTATCCTATCCCATCCTCTATCCTATCCTATCCTCTATCCTATCCTATCCTCTATCCTATTAAATCCTATATCGTATCCTCTATCCTATCCTAACCTCTATCCTATCCTATCCTCTATCCTATCCTATCCTCTATCCTATCCTATCCTCTATCATATCCTATCCTCTATCCTATCCTATCCTCTATCCTATCCTATCCTGTATCATATCCTATCCTCTATCCTATCCTATCCTCTATCCTATTCTATCCTCTATCCTATCCACTCCTATATCCTATTCTCTATCCTATCCTATCCTCTATCGTATCCTATCCCCTATCCTATCCAATCCTCTATCCTATCCTATCCGCTATCCTATCCAATCCTATATCCTATTCTCTTTCCTATCCTATCCTCTATCCTATCCTATTCTTTATCGTATCCTATCCTCTATCCTATTAAATCCTATATCGGATCCTCTATCCTATCCTATCCTCTATCGTATCCTATCCTCTATCCTATATTATCCTCTATCCTATCCCATCCTCTATCCTATCCTATCCTATCCTCTATCCTATATTATCCTCTATTCTATCCCATCCTCTATCCTATCCTATCCTCTATCGTATCCTATCCTCTATCCTATCCTATCCTCTATCCTATCCTATCCGCTATCCTATCCTATCCTCTATCCTATCCTTATCCTCTATCTTATCCTATCCTCTATCGTATCCTATCCTCTATCCTATCCTATCCTCTATCCTATCCTATCCTCTATCATATCCTATCCTCTATCCTATCCTATCCTCTATCCTATCCTTATCCTCTATCGTATCCTATCCTCTATCCTATCCTATCCTCTATCCTATCCTATCCTATCCTATCCTCTATCCTATCCTATCCTCTATCCTATCCTATCATCTATCCTATCCTATCCTCTATCCTATCCTATCCTCTATCGTATCCTATCCTCTATCCTATAAAATCCTATATCGTATCCTCTATCCTATCCTATCCTCTATCGTATCCTATCCTCTATCCTATCCTATCCTCTATCCTATCCTATCCTCTATCCTATCCTATCCTCTATCCTATCCTATCCTCTATCCTATCCTATCCTCTATCCTATCCTCTATCCTATCCTATCCTCTATCCTATCCTATCCTCTATCCTATCCCATCCTCTATCCTATCCTATCCTCCATCCTATCCTATCCTCTATCCTATCCTCTATCCTATCCTATCCTCTATCCTATCCTATCCTCTATCCTATCCCATCCTCTATCCTATCCTATCCTCTATCCTATCCTATCCTCTATCCTATTAAATCCTATATCGTATCCTCTATCCTATCCTATCCTCTATCCTATCCTATCCTCTATCCTATCCTATCCTCTATCCTATCCTATCCTCTATCATATCCTATCCTCTATCCTATCCTATCCTGTATCCTATCCTATCCTCTATCCTATCCTATCCTGTATCATATCCTATCCTCTATCCTATCCTATCCTCTATCCTATTCTATCCTCTATCCTATCCACTCCTATATCCTATTCTCTATCCTATCCTATCCTCTATCGTATCCTATCCCCTATCCTATCCAATCCTCTATCCTATCCTATCCGCTGTCCTATCCAATCCTATATCCTATTCTCTTTCCTATCCTATCCTCTATCCTATCCTATTCTTTATCGTATCCTATCCTCTATCCTATTAAATCCTATATCGGATCCTCTATCCTATCCTATCCTCTATCGTATCCTATCCTCTATCCTATCCTATCCTCTATCCTATCCTATCCTCTATCCTATCCTATCCTCTATCCTATATTATCCTCTATCCTATCCTATCCTCTATCCTATCCTATCCTCTATCCTATCCTATCCTCTATCCTATCCTATCCTCTATCCTATCCCATCCTCTATCCTATCCTATTCTCTATCCTATCCTATCCTCTATCCTATCCTATCCTCTATCCTATCCTATCCTCTATCCTATCCTATCCTCTATCCTATCCTATCCTCTATCCTATCCTATCCTCTATCCTATCCTATCCTCTATCATATCCTATCCTCTATCCTATCCTCTATCCTATCCTATCCTCTATCCTATCCTTATCCTCTATCGTATCCTATCCTCTATCCTATCCTATCCTCTATCCTATCCTATCCTATCCTATCCTCTATCCTATCCTATCCGCTATCCTATCCTATCCTCTATCCTATCCTATCCTCTATCCTATCCTATCCTCTATCGTATCCTATCCTCTATCCTATTAAATCCTATATCGTATCCTCTATCCTATCCTATCCTCTATCGTATCCTATCCTCTATCCTATCCTATCCTCTATCCTATCCTATCCTCTATCCTATCCTATTCTCCATCCTATCCTATCCTCTATCCTATCCTATCCTCTATCCTATCCTATCCTCTATCCTATCCTATCCTCAATCCTATCCTATCCTCTATCCTATTCTATCCTCTATCATATCCTATCCTCTATCGTATCCTATACTCTATCCTATTAAATCCGATATCGTATCCTCTATCCTATCCTATCCTCTATCGTATCATATCCTCTATCCTATCCTATCCTCTATCGTATCCTATCCTCCATCCTATCCTATCCTCTATCCTATATTATCCTCTATCCTATCCCATCCTCTATCCTATCCTATCCTCTATCCTATCCTATCCTCTATCCTATCCTATCCTCTATCCTATCCTATCCTCTATCCTATCCTATCCTCTATCCTATCCTATCCTCTATCCTATCCTATCCTCTATCCTATCCTATCCTCTATCCTATCCTATCCTCTATCCTATCCTATCCTCTATCCTATCCTATCCTCTATCCTATCCTATCCTCTATCCTATCCTATCCTCTATCGTATCCTATCATCTATTCTATTAAATCCTATATCGTATCCTCTATCCTATCCTATCCTCTATCGTATCCTATCCTCTATCCTATCCTATCCTCTATCCTATCCTATCCTCTATCCTATCCTTTTCTCTATCCTATCCTATCCTCTATCCTATCCTATCCTCTAACCTATCCTATCCTCTATCCTATCCTATCCTCTATCGTATCCTATCCTCTATCCTATTAAATCCTATATCGTATCCTCTATCCTATCCTATCCTCTATCGTATCCTATCCTCTATCCTATCCTATCCTCTATCCTATCCTATCCTCTATCCTATCCTATCCTCTATCCTATCCTATCCTCTATCCTATATTATCCT